>NC_079365.1:8630000-8887500 GCF_021018895.1 Seriola aureovittata | reverse complement strand
GTGCAGTATCTCTTAATAAAGCTATCACTTCTGCACATAAGCATGACTGTCTATGGTACATAATTAAGCACTTTTTAAATATACACTTACTACATGTATTTTATTGTTTTCACAATACAATGTCGTGTGTTTCTTCCACTCTCTGAACAGGAACATGGCCCCTCAACCAGCAGCGGAACTGGGCTACAAACCCCTGGATGGTGGCTGGGGCTGGATGGTGGTATTTGGGGCCCATATTTCCATTGGATTCGCCTACTCGACGTCGAAAGCCCTATCTATTTTCTACAAAGCGATCCAAGAGGACTTAGGGGCCAGCTACAGTGAAACAGCATGGATTTCCTCAATTATGCTGGCTGCCATGTATGCAGGCGGTGAGTTGATTCAATCAGTGCTTGTGATATTGATTTTTCCATTTGGAAAAATAATCACTATTATTAGTAGGATTAGGCTATCTGTCAATAAACTATCACTAACAGATTATTGACATTGAATTCACTTAATACTTTTTGGGCAAATTTAGTGGTAACCTTGTTTAAAAAATCGAAATAGCCTTTGTTCCATGTGGATATTAGGTGACAATATCCTAGTCTAGGAACATTTAATTTAAACAAAGTAGTTTATTGTTTAAAGAGGATGTTCTCTCTTTGTCAAGCAGGTCCACAATGATTCAGTGGCCTCAGTGCAGTAAAAGCTTCTTTTTGTTTTTCAGTTTCTCCATGGTGATGGTCTAAGATAATTCTATATCTTGTAGCACTAGTTAGACAAATATTGTAACTCACTATCTACTTTGCTATATACATCGTACAACAATGACTAGCTGGTTCTTCAGTCCAGGCAAGGCCACATTGTCATTCTCATCACAACATTTGGAAAGCTTACTGTTGTTTACAGATTTTACCCCCAGAATACATTGATTTTCAGCCACATTTTATGATCCCATAAATCCAAAATGTATTGTGTTGCCTAATACAAAAGTATACTGTTCTGTACAAATTGTGGTCCTTTTGTAGTGAGCACAGCTCAAAACACTGTATGCTTCATGTAATACAACAGGATACCTCAAACATGTCTTTGCATAGCATAGCATTGCTGCGATGCAGTTCTTTTACTTAGTGGTTGACATACGCTGACATATCTGCTGTAAGCTAATATCAGCAGACATGCTACATCAATAAAACCACTTGGTTACCGTAAATACAATAACTTCAATTTGAAAGTTGCAGCAGAGCACATTGAAATTCACATAACTTCAGGACAACACAAGTTCTGTAGCCAACACCTATAATCAATACTCTTTACAAGACTAGAGAATACTTTTGTATTGACAGGCAAATAATAGCCTGCAGGTAAACCAGGTTGAGCTGTTTTTTTTCTCTTGGTTCTTTTGTATTGTATTGTATTGTGTTCCCCTCGGGGCTCTAACGCACCAAGCTCACCTTCAAGAACTAGCACTGATAATGGTCTGTTGATCAAACACCCTTCAAGTCACCTTACATCTTCTGTTAAAAGTTGCACTTGAACACACCACAAAGACCACAGCAAATGTTGAGCTGACTGCAGAGTTACACATCTGTGAGAGGGAATAAGATGACATCAAATGGCATTATAGCCAAAATTAGTGTAAGTAAATTCCAGTTTCATAGCAAATGGAGAATCCTTTTACTATCTTGCATTTGTCTTCTCTACAAAGAAAAATAACTGTTTTGTATGGTTGTGCTGTAGACTCATTTAGACAAGATAGAAAATTGAGAAATTGACTTCACATGACTGACTGCACCCACTTAAATAGCTTCAGGCTGCCTAATAAGGTGAATGTTGTTAGCATGTATTACTCTCCTGACTTTAATTTAACTATGCACACTGACACTGCTTAATCTAAGTCGTTTAACAGCAGTTTAGCACTTTCGCTTTAACATTCAGGTTCATACAGAATATTTGTGCAACTACACTGTAATAGCACTACTGAACTACTTCTGTGTGGTGGTTCTTGACCTTCTTGGCTTTTGACTTTTCTTAGCCAAGCAATGCCTGCTAGTAGTCACAAGCCCTTGTCCTGGGTTAAAAATGTTCATGAGCTGTGAGTAGGCTACTTAAAACAATGTTACAGTCACATAATGTTAGATTTTTTAGGTTTTTATCAAAGGTCCCATATGTTACACTTTATGGTTTTTTATTTGAAGAAGAAGATATATTTATGGTTTTAAGTACTAAAAACAATCTCAGTGTAGTTTTACCGCTCTATCTCTGGAGCTCTAGTAACAACAGCAGTCAGTGAGCTGGCTCAGACCCTATTTTCTGTTTGTCTGACTGTTGTCTGAGTGATTGAAAAAAAAATATATAGCAGATTTTAGGTAAACACACAAGGTTGGATGGTCGGTCTGGGTGGGCGGGGCTTGGGGAATGGCTAAGAGCGATGACTGCTTTGTTGTGACATCACAAAGTTTCAAAAGTCCTTACGGCTCGTTTTAAGGCTCAGTTTCCGAAATACAAGCTGTTTGCATTTTTCTGTGGACTTAATGAATTTTTTCTATACATTTAATAATTTTGTGACCAGATAAATTTTGTGGCCCCATTTTAGGTCAAATTCAGACAGACAACAGTGCTGCTTGCAAAAATGCATTTGAATGGGACCGCTCTGTTGGTGCCAAAATAGGGGGGGTTCTAGGAAAAAAAAAACGCAGGGTTGTCTGGCAAAAAATGTTGACATTTAGCCAATCAAATAAGTGCAAGCCTACTTTCCTGGTAAGGGGAACAGTGTACTTCTTTTTTTTTTAAAGTATATTTTTTTGGGCTTTTTTTATGCCTTTAATGGACAGCACAGTGGAGAGTGACAGGAAACGGGGAGGCAGAGAGAGGGAGAATGACATGCAGTGAAAGGCCGTCCGATGTGGGATTCGAACCGGGGCCGACTGCAGCGAGGACTGTAGCCTCTACACATGGGGCGCCTGCTTAAACCACTACGCTACACGACGCCCTGGGGAACAGTGTACTTCTGCTGTTTATTTTACTTATTTTATTGTTGACACTCAGCAACCTCAACTTTATTAGGTCCTGTCAGTGTCATCTCTGCTGTGTGTTCTTTGTGATGACTGGTTGATAGATATCAAATGTGTGAGAAAACAGATAGAAAACCTCTGGATCTCTCATTGGGTGAGCTTAAACCAATTCCATTGTTTCATCCATAACGTAGTGTTGGTGGCTTAGTGGCAGAATTTTTATTAGCCATAAAGGAGGGATGTGCATTAAACCTTTAATCTTGTAACAAAATAAAATGTAAAATGCTATTTTTCCCTTCAAATACAACACACTATTTATGGTTCAGTGGTTGAATTTTTCATTTGCAGCTGAATAAAAGGTCTGTAAAAGCGATGGGTGAATGTATGCATATGTTGCAAGAAATTAGCACCTGGGTCGATGTCAGATAAGATACACATGTCACACCACTGCTTTCACAACAGGCAAAACAATCAGAGAAATCTCAAATAACTTTTCCACAGGTCTGGTGTCATTCCACAATATATTGTGGTATTTTGAGTACTTTGGAAAACTCATTAGATGACACAAAATATGCCAAAATAGAAAAAACTTGTGTAGGCTTTACACAAATCATTAGCCGCTTTCAAGGTTACAGAACAAGGGGTGTGTGACTCACCTGCACTCAACTCAGGGAGGCCTAACTGGTGAAATATTCCCTTCCACTGTGGCTCAGGCACAGGGCTTTATCATATTGTCCTTGGCAAGGCTTCAGCAATGTCACCCAGTGGAGGAGAGAGATGGGGGTTATATATCAGAGGAAGGTTCAGCACACTGGGGTCTGACGCCAGGTCCCCATGGGAGAGACATGACAGCCTTTTCAGAAAACCTCTGACTCAAGGAGTCCAAATGATAAAGTTATAATGGAAGTGGAAGTGGTGGTAGTGCGGGAGATGCCCTATTGTGACAGCTACAGTGAGAGAGATGATCTATGTTTGACCCCTGCAGGCACCTGGTTAACTGTATAACACTAGGATGGATATTTTTATTTCATGTACAGTAGTTACATTGGTGCAGCACATAAAGTTGTTGAGGACAGTTCTTTACATGAAACGAGAAAGAAAGGCAAAAAATGAAAGAGAACTCTTCACTGTCACTCGGTTAACTTTTTTAAATGGGTGTTTCAGATTCGAGCAGTTCAGTGCCTTGACATTAGTCCATAGACTCCATAGACACAATGTAAATAGCTAACAGGAATGTGGAGTAATCCACTGATGATCTACAGCAGTTTCAAGAAGCAGAGGCCTGAGGGAAAGTAGAATATCTGAAAATACACTTGTGATGTTATATTCTGTTGTTGATGTCAAACCTGTTTCATTGTGGCCTAAAAGGTTTTGTTATCTTGGCCCATGTGGTCCCGCTGTTGTTCGACAAGCTGCTGTCTTTTGGCTTAATGGAAAGCCTAGGAAAAGTGTATTCATTTGTGTCGCCAGGAGGGTTGAGTGTCGAACATTAATATTTTTTGAGTACTGCTGTTAAATGGGTCAGTAGCATCAAGCAACTGTGAAGTACCTAAATTTGGCTGTGAATGCCCAGCCAGATGCTTAATTTGGGTCAGAGTCTTTCTTGTGGTAAGACAAAAGTAAACACAGAGGCATTTGAGAAGTTTGGCTTTTTTCCATTAAAGCTGCATTTATCAATATTTTTATATTGACAGTGGATCAAATGATGTGTAATGTGAAAGCTGTTGCTTGTAGTGACGAACACGCCCTGCAGCTCCATGGTGTGTTTTATCGCCTTTAACTTATTGTTTGGTTTTATGTCCCACAAGTTAACTGTTTTGGTCCAGTCTCACCGCTCACATCAATCATGTTTCTAGCAGCAGCAGCAGCAGGCTGATATACAAAGTCCAGAATTCACTCAGGTATTGACTTAGTTTGGAAATTTGAAACCAGGCTTACATACCATCAGCAAGTAACTAATACTAAAATCCAAAATTTGCCTTTTATGTATTGTTATATCTACATTCAGAGATCTACAGATGAACATGGTTTATAAACATTAAATTAAAAAGAAATACAAGGACATGGTTACAGATATACCGCATAGGCTACCAAACATTCATGTATGGTTGTAACAATCATAAACAAATACATAAACTAACTTTTGAATGAATACAGAACTTGCACAGGTTAAACTGAAGACAAAGGCTCAGAGTGAGCTGCACCACGTCGCCATATTGGCAGTGTTTTACTCCGCCTAGGTGGGCCGTGTATGGAGCGGAGATTTCGGTCCATGCTGGAAATTATCTATAGAGGCCAAAACAGTTTTTTCCAACAGGCTGAAAACATGTTTATTTCTGCTGTAAAGCTGGACATTTTAACATGGGAGTTTATGATAATTGACTCGTTTTTGGAGCCATCCTCAAGTGGTCATTTGAGGAACTGCAATTTTTGGCACTTCCTTGTTGGCTTCATTCTTCAGCCCCGTAGGTTGCTGCTTAGAAATTGATCAGCCTAGGTAAACATCCTCTTGAAGACGGTAGGTGTTTGCCAAACATCTAATACTCTAATACTTTTGACTGGGCTTTTTTTAATTAACACCGTCCACACTGAGACCTATCACACATTGCATTGAAAAGCAGCAGCATGTTAAGGTTTCAATAATCATGGCAGCCTGTGTATTAGTTTGATTTATTCTCTCCTCATTTTTCTATATGTCTGACTTGAATTATTATATATTCAAAGAATTGGTCTTCATAGCAAGGAGAAGAAATGGCGTGCTGCAGAAAGACTGGTGGTGCAATGTCACTCTTTTAGGCAAGGTTATGAATGAAGGGAAGAGTGACAGCATATAAAAGACTGTTTAATTGCTGATTGATCACTGAGTGTAGTATTCTACATTATCAGGGGAGAGTATAATGAGTTGCCAAGTTGCTTAGCAGTAAACGCAAAAGTGTGGAGGTGTTCCATCACCTCTCCTTTTGCCCTTGGTTTAGACTTACAGTAGACTGAGAACTGGCCCCGTTGTTCTCTGAACCCTTGGTCACTAGCAGTAGGTAAGTCAATTGCTAAAACTTTTTATATTGAGATGTATTTTATGATCATTCTGAACCACTCTCTGTTTCTTTTTCTGATTCTTTGTAGGACCTGTGAGCAGTATCCTGGTCAATCGCTTTGGAAGCCGGCCAATAGTGATACTGGGTGGACTGATGTGTGGGCTCTCTATGGCAACTGCCTCTTTTGGGAACTCCATCATTTACATCTACTTTTTCATTGGTGTCATTGGAGGTACAGCGCTTGGATAGTTTAAAAAATATTGCTAAGTTCTTTTTCACAATACATATGCTGCGAAGTAGTACGGTCCAGACGTGCTCTTCTTGGACATCACTTGACTTAAAAGGGCTTAACCAGTTTGATTGATTCTACTAAATGCATACCGGCCTTGGGAATCTGTAGAAAATTAGTTGACAAGGAGATCACAACCCAAAACTAAGACAAAGTACCTGTGGGTTTGTAATTTAGTGAATGAGCTAGCTAATTTCATGCTTACCTCTTTGCTTTCCATTCCCATCAGCCCTGGTTAATCCCCTATGGGGTTTAGAGGTTGGCCGTCTGCCTCTTTTTAGATTCTGTCAGAATATCTGGGTTGCCAGACCAGCTTCCCCCGACTGGGCTGCCGTGCTGTTTGTCGGGGGCCCAGGGCAACTGCCTCAGCTCCTGGGGTGGAGTTAGACCACCAAGGGGAACAGAACCAGGGCGGTAATTAAGATAGAACCGTGCCTGATCCCAGAGAGCACGCTCTTATGTGGCCCTCTGTACTCTCCCATAGGCTCCCATCATGGTCGTCACATGGGGACTCCCTGCCACCCTGTGAGGCTCATTACCCTGCCAAGGACTGCTGTGAAGGATTAATAGGCCCAACAAGTGGCTGTGCCATGTGCGGTGCCTGGGGGCATATGTGAGCCCTGCTCTGCTTCCCTGTTCCCTGGCACACTGACACATAGGCATCAGTTTTACCTAGCAGACATGCAGACATATGCTCACACATATACACATATACATACACAAATGCACTTATATTCAAAGAGATAACCTATGAATTCAAATCTTTACAGAATTAGCAAATGGCTTGCAGTAAGTAATTATCCTTGTGTCCTTTTATAGCAGGGGATGTCATTTTCAAATAGGCGTGGACAGTCAAGGTCAGGCTGATTGTCATTATACAAGGTTGCAGAAAAGCAACTGTGGATACATATGAGGCACAGAGTTCAGCATATGGATGTTCCAGTTCCGAAAGGTTCACATTTTAGATTATCTGGGGCAACAAAAGACGTTCAAGTGATAAATCATTCAAGAAATAGGCTTTATAGAGCAAAAAAGTTGTAATAGTGATAGTAGCCAACAAATTGGAAAAATAGGGCAGTTAGGAGATATAACCTTGTGCCAGTCAATGCAGTGCTTTAAAAATAAATAAAAGGATCTTAAAATCACGTGTCTGTTTCACGGGTAAACACTGAAACAGGGTTAGTACAAGGGAACCAGGTGCAGTTGAGATAGAGCTGACTGACTGAGTCCTACATAGAGTTGCAGTAGTCAAGGTGAGAGGAAATAAAAGCATGAACTATACTCTCCAAATCTTTAACAGACAGGAATGATATTAACTTGTGTCGAGTGAGCGAGAATGGAAGAAGCCAGTGTTGACAAATTAGTTAATTTGTTCATCAAATTTTAAATTTGAGGGATCATGTCCGTGTTATTGCACTAATTCAAATTCAAATTGAAATTTATTTGTACAGCACCATCTCATACAAAATCAGTTCAAAGTGATTTACATAAAAATGGAAAAAGAAATAAGAAGAAAAAAAGAATGAATTAATAAAAAATTTGATAGTTGAATAGACAGTGGATAAGATGCTTCTTGATGTCGTTGTGCTTATGACAACTTATGGACAGTCTCTTGTTGGCTGTTTAGAGAGCGCTGATGGACTTTACTCCACATATTGATCACTACCCGTACCAGTACAGACACTGAGATAATGTTGAAAAACAGTGGAGTATTCCTTTAACGGAAGGACATTTAACAAAAAATAGTAACTGGTCATGGTTATTTGCTGCTCTAAAGAAGTTCACATAGCCTTTTAATTTACCTTAGGCTAATTTTGTAAATAAAATTTTAACAACACGTTTCATTTCAACATTTCATCCACTTTATTCATTAACATTTCTTTATTCATCAGAATCCCTTCATGCTATCCTAATGAAGAAATGATCTACTAAAAGAGACAGTAAGATGCCACTTTGTGATGCTTGATCTTTGGATGGCCAAACATTTAATCAGCTGTTAAGAAATCAAAACATTTTCTTATGTCACAAATCTGTAAGATGTCCAACACACACAGTAACATCTCCAGTGCTAAGAGTGTGTGTATGCCTTAAAACGAGCTGTCAGGACTAATGTAATTTCGTGATGTCACAACTCTACAGTCACCACCCTCAGCCATGCTCACATCACGGCCCACCTTGACCCACCATCTAACCTTTTTTTTGTTGTTGTTGTTGTTGTTTTAACTTTGTCAACAACACTACACCAAGCACTCATTCTGTCGCTGAGCTAGCAAGCTACAAGACAGAAAAATGTCAAGGAAACGCTGCACGATCACTGGATATCAAGAAGCCAGTATATCAATGCACAGCCTTCCCAAGGACAGTAATGTTAGAGGGCAGTGGTTAAAGTTTATTGTTCTGAAATACCAGAGCATTTTATTTTAGAATTTCATTTGTCTGTTCAGCTCATTTCGCCATTTGCATTTACCAGTAATTTTCACCAAGCCGCAGTAGTAGGCTACAATCTGTTTGCTGTGGATGACCTGACCCTGGATCACTCCATCAGCCAGTAAAACTATAGTGGGTTGGTTTTGGGTACTTAAAACCTTAAATATATCTTCTTATGGATATCAACACTTCAAAATATGTAAAATGTGGGACCTTTAAATTGAATTTTGGGTAAAGAGTCAAGAGAGTGCATGTGTTACACAGGCTCTCTAATCTATTGCTGCTTAAATGGAGGGATTATTTCTGAAATAATTCCAGCACTCTGTGATGAGATTTAGCAAAACTGAAATGAGATGGAAGCTTAATGACTGAGCAGAAACAGTCCTAATTTAATTTAGCGAGCACCCTCTGGAACTTAGGTTCAAGAAGGGTTTCTTACTAAAGATGGTTGGAATCTGACTGTGTATTTTTCCATCTGTCTACACACAGGTTTTGGACTCTCCTTAAATCTGAATGCATCTCTCACCATCATCAGCAAGTATTTCTTGATCAAGCGTCCTTTAGCCAACGGACTGGCCATGGCCGGGAGTCCAGTGTTTCTGTGTTTCCTGGCCCCTCTAAACCAATATTTACTGGACAAGTTTGGCTGGAGGGGAAGTCTGCTTATCCTTGGCGGTCTGATTCTCAACTGCTGCGTTGCTGGAGCCCTGATGAGACCTGTTATTCCGCCTGGTCAGCCGTCCTCTTGTGCACCACAGAAGATGGTGGAAGAACAGCCAAGACAGCGCAACACTAAGCTAAAACAAAGCTGTATGAAGAATGCTAAGTTCTTGGATTTGTCCTTCTTCAAGGACAGAGGCTTCGTCATTTACCTCATAGGAAATGTGATGTTCATTTTTGGGGCCTATGCGCCCATTGTATTCCTGTCAGCCTATGCTATTGACCAAGGCGTAGAGGAGTACTCCGCCGCCTATCTGCTCACTATTATGGGCTTTGTGGACATGTTTGTTCGTCCTGGCACTGGCCTTCTAGCCAGCAGCAAGTGGATCAGACCCAGAATCCAGTACTTCTTCAGCTTTGCTATGGTCTTCAACGGCACGTGCCACTTACTTTGCCCGCTGATGAAGAGCTATCCCTTGCTGGTGGTGTATGCAGTATTTTTCGGCATTAGTTTCGGCATGGTTTTTGCACTTATTTTTGAATGCCTGATGGACCTGATGGGAAATCAACGGTTCCCCAGTGCTGTCGGACTGGTCACCATCATCGAGTGCTTCCCCATGCTTCTGGGACCACCTACTGCAGGTAAATGTGCACACTGAATATAAAATGCATAAACAATCACATTGTGTGTACAGATCCCTCTCTCTCTCTCTCTCTCTCTCTCTCTCTCTCTCTCTCTTTCTCTTTCTCTTTCCCTTTCTTTCTGTCCCTGTCTTACACAGGCACAAGTATTTACTCTATAACTCCCTTTAGATTTGTTGATAGATACCTTACGCTGCTCCTTTCTGCAGCTGAAGAGCCAAGGGGAAGTGAATAATGTAGGCTTACAAACATACAGATGCAGGAAAAAAACCCTCTATTGTTAGAGCATACATAAATAGCCAGTTTGAAGCAAGCTGCTTTGCAAACAATGCAGCAAACTGAATTAAACATATTTGTGGGTTTATCTCTTTCTCGGTCATGGGCTGTGCATTATGTCGCATAAGAGCTCAGTTGCTTCCAAGGGTGTCATTGCTGTAAGACAGAGCAGGATTATCACTGGTGAGTAGGGGTTCTTTGAGGCACATGAGGGCCCACAAAAAATAGTAATTGGTCATGGTTATTTGCTTGTAAAGAAGCCGGCTTTGCTCATTGCTCAGGCTTTCATGGCATGTTTTGAATATTTGGAAGAAAAAGCTAAGAAGCTGAGGTTTGTGTGCATCCTTTACATTTACTACATTAGTGTACTGTTCTACCAAAAGAGCAGCAGAATCACAAATCCTTCAGCTGCTATACTGGCATTTAAAAATTTTTTTTAGAGTTCATAAAAAGTTGAGTGTTTGCGAGGAGTTATTAGTTAAAGGACAAAGTGCAAACTGATAATATGAAAAAGATTTTAAGGGTTGTTGCAACATAGGTCAGGCAGTGTGCCTGGATACCCTGGTGCCACACCTCTGAATTGTGTGCATATATGTGTTGGGTGATATAAAACTGACAGGTGTGAGGGGGAAGGCACAGGAAGAGGGACTTTCATTTTCTGTCTGTGACACAAAATGTCGAGTGATCTTGGAAACAGGATATTGAAAACAACAGACAGAAAAAAATGCTCTCACAAAAGTTTCCTATGTTAGACTCTGTCGCTGTGTCCTGTGCAGTAAATTAATCTGTTAAATAAGGCTTTGTTCTGGCTGCCAACTGGGATTCAAGCCTGAACCAAAATGTTTTGATACCAAAATACAAATACAACTTTTATTTTGCTTTGACAATGGAAAAGCATTCCTGGAAAAATACAGTAGAATTTAAATTGTGATTGCGTCCTAGCGATGGTTTGGTAATTTCACTGCCCCAAGCCAGAGCTTTTCAAGTCTGACACTGTGTGCCCCAAAATTGAAATCGTGCTCAATGAGTTTAAGCATGTTCCTTTGGATTTACAGACAACTGTCACTGGATTTCTGTGATATTGCAGGGAATTTGAAATAGGATGATTCTCAGAGAAGCTCTGGCTGTAAGGAGCATCTGTTTTTATGATTTCAGAGTAGATTTAAGGATGTTTATTCACCATTCACGGACATTGGAGATAATGATATCCTTGGAAAGTGATTTCTTGATAATAAAACTAAAACCTGGATGATTTCACAAAATTATAAAACAAACTCTATAGCTACTATGTTTTTGTAGCCAAATGACGGTTAGTCCTGGCTAGGCTGTCACAGACTTCTCTGGTTATATCATTATTAACTCAGAAATTGAATTATTCCCTTTAATATATGTGGTTGGTTGGGATTTTTGGAATCTAATTCTGTGTGTTATATTTTATTGTTCATAAAGCTACAAGCTGAATTACTGAACTTTTTGTTTTTGCTTACCAGCCCATCAGATGGGAGAAAAAGCTGTTTTTCATCTGATGACATTCCCAGAGCTCTTGTGTCTCTGATACGGCTTTAGATTAAAGTGTTGGACTGCTATCTTCATGGTCTAAATAACTGTGTAATCAGAAGGATATTGTTTGCCCTCTCTGCTTCCTTGCCATTTTCGAGACTGGTGCACTTTTGAAAATCCCACTATAAAACACTTCTCTCGATTCAGTAAAAACAGAGGCGTTGTATATAATGACAGTAACAGTATCTGAAAAAGGAGCTATTGGAGAAAATTGTTTTCGAGTGACTATTTTCCATTAATAGAAAATAAGCACTTTCGATTGAGGCCTTATTGTTGGCTTTAGAGCCGGTAACAGCTGCCACAGAGACAGGAAGAAAGTAAGTGCTTTGACGATGCAAATGAATTAAGGCTTACTGATGATGCTGGCAATTTGTTGTGAGATAATCTTCAACAATTCAACTCTCCTGGACACATAAAAAGTAGAAGTACAGTACCAAAGCTGGAGTTTCATTGCAAACAAAGGTCAATTGTTTTAGTTAAACTTGAGTTTAAAGGCTTTGCAGTGATTATTTTACAGAAATGTCAAAAGAACATGTCAAGACATCAGTGTAAACACTGAGCGATGACATTTGGATTTGTCAGTGAAGGTGTGGCACAGTTACTCCTACAATGAAGACACGTCAAGTTTAGAATTTAAATCATAAATGGCTAATCGATTAGTCAATTTATTGAAAAATAATCAGCAACTATTTTGATAATCAGTTAATCGATTAAGGAATTTTCAAGTGAAAATAAAAATGAAATCAAATAATTAAAATATTAACTAGAAACAATTTTAGCAAAAGGCTGCAACATAACAAAATGTGAAAAAAGTGAAGGGGTCTGAGCACTGTTCGAATGCACTGTAACAAGATGGTCAATATCATCACTGATCCTCTGTGAGGTTTACGAGCACAGACTGATGTGAACCCTAAAGCACGACAATCAGGCAGCAGAGTCTCAGTGAAAGTTCAGTTTACTGAATTCAGGCAGAGAAATAAGTAAACAAGAGTTTGCTGATGCCAGTTTTCAACATTTTCTGTTAAGGCCATGTGGGAGTCAGGCATTACATTAACCAACATGCAGCACGTGTCTTTTATGCTCTATGTCTCTACCAGGGATGCAAAGTAAGTCTACACAACACAAGATAACACAAGATCTACAATATTCAAGGAATATTATTTAGGTAAATATCTGCTATATATGATGGAAATTACATTTGATAAATTGGTCAGAATAAAAAAGAAAACAAAAACATTACTCCCATCATCCACATCTCCAGTCCCAGTTTAATGTCACTCCCACTCGTCAGAATCAGATTCTGAAGATTCAGCGGTTCTTTCCTGAGCCTTCCTCTCCCCCTCTGTTAACTGTGACCCCCTAGGCCAGATGCTGCCTGATGCCAGAGCTGGATGGCAGGGCAGGGGTCATAAAGCTCTATAGAGGGAGTGGAGAGCTGATTGGTCAGCAGGTCACAAAGGCTTCTTGATGTAAGACAGGACCTCCTCACTCTGCATTTGATTGAAGGCTCTGTCACAGTCTGCTGTAGAGGCTGGTAGAGTGAGAATGCGGTTGGCCAGGCTGAGGATGTCAGAACACCGGCGTCGCAAAAACCTGCTGATCGCTTGCCAGGTCCTTATTTTACCTTCTCATGCAGTCTAGTCTTGAAGATGGTCCACTGGTCTGGGATGAGTTCAGTAGCGAGGATGTCAGGATGCTCCGGAAGTGTCTGGTCAATTTCTCCACTTCCGATTCACTAAATTCTGAGAAGAGACAGATGTGATTGAAAAAAATACTGAGTCATACGCTTTCAAGAATTTGTAGAGGAAATAAATGTTGCAGTTTGAATCTAACATACAAACAGTGATCTGTGTCAGGACAACTGTTCAGATTCACCAGCTTTGTAGTTTGGAGAACCACATTCTCATGTCAGTGAATCGACTTTGCAGACTCTAGCGGTCTCTGGCCATAACACGGTTTAAGTTGTTGTTATCATTCTCATGCTGGTCCATACAGGCTTTCAGCTTTTGGTAGGTCTGTGGTACATTAGTAAGTTTATTCAGCTAAGCAGCCATGCATAATTCTTCAGTTCTCTCTCAGGCACTCACCTGGTTGGTTGTCAGGCAGCTATATACAGTACTTCAGCCACTGTGACAGTTGGGGTTTGAAGAGTCTGAGAGAGGTTGTCGAGGTAGGTCAGGCAGTCATGCATGAAGTTGCAGAACATGAAAACTGCTGGCTCCCGGCAGGTTTGGAGGTAGTGGCGTGCTTTGCTCCTCTGCACTGGATTCACCCCTTCAGCATCTGGTGACTGAATCTTCATGCAGTCTTTATACTTATACCTCTTAATCCCTGTGATGCCACATTGTTTTTTTGTTTTGTTTGTATGCTATATTAGTCTAGGCCATTTGACCTTGGGTGATTCAGTTTAACCATTGGCTGTTAGATAGCGTTCTTTGCTCAAGTTGTCTTGGTAACCACATGTGTCTCCCTGTTAAAGTGTCCAATGGAAACAAGCAGATTCACGTTTTAATCTGTTTTAGGGGAATGCCACAAATTGCTCTGTTACACTTGTATTATTTGTTTGTATATGCTAGTTTTAATTACCCACTACCCAAAATCACTGGGGGCCATATCACAGAAACTTCCTATCTTAAGTCTTAAGATAGGCAGAGTGTGAGATAGGAGTTTAGTACTGAAGCAAATCTTAACTAGCATTAGGAATTCTACCTTATCTTACTTCATCCTATTTTATCTCATGTTAGTAAATCCTAAATACTCAATTCAACACCAGTTATCAACTTTTATGTCTGTTACCTAGCAACCAACGCTGCTATTCTCTTCTCATCTCATCTCGCTGAGGTTTTGTTTAGACTTCATCATTGAAACTAACAAAAACTGGAAAAACCAACAATGGCCTCTTAACTTCCAGACAGATTAGTTAGAAGTGTTGGTAACATCTGTAGAAGAATCTTGAGCACACAGAGTAACCTCCTCCACCATTAATTGATTAGCTCTGTCTTTGCACCAATCAATGTGTCAACTTTAGGGTTCACTCTGAGATTTTTGTTTAGTGTCCTAGACGAATACGCTGAGGGTGTAGTGTACATGCACATGACTTAATCAGCCGTGCATATCGTTTCACTGACAAACTTTTCCTTTGCCTCCAACTTGAGTTTTAATGAGGTGAAAATTTATAGGCCCCCCAGTTTGTCTGGTGCAACCCAGTTCTGAGGCGCTCATTTAATAGGGTAAATAAGTGCCTCCCTGCACGTCTAACTTTCTCCTCCAGAGGGCACAATCGTTATGTCTCCCCTAACTAGTCTGCTTGTTACTGCTCCCCCAAAACCTGCGGGTCAATCCAATTAGGAGAAAGTGAGGTAAGTGGGTGTAATTAGCCTTTTGCTTTGGGTGTTTAATGACGCTCAGTTCAAACTCTCATCATTAAAGTCCTGTACCTTGGCCATAATTAAGCTGTGAATACATTAAAAAAAGAGGTGACTATGCCAGATGGACTTAATTACTGCTCAGCCAATCAAGGACTGTCTTAATGAGGGTGATGGTCATTGGCGTACACGCACCAGATGAGTGCTATCAATCAGATGATTCAGCCTTCATTGAGATTGTTGAAACTGATCCAAATGCAAAGTGACCCCTCCTAGTGTAAGTACTCTAAGTGCACGCACATACGCAAACATCATTATCATCAGTATTTGTCGTAAAGATGATAATTGGTCTACTTAAGAAGCTCTACCAAGGAAATGGCCCTTTTAAAATTAATAGATTGTGATAAGATAGTCTAACAATCTGCAATAAAGATGCCCCACAAACTGGTGCGCAACGGCAGTCTCAACAGTCAGGACCAAAAACTTCTTGAAGGTTGGAGGAAGAACAAACTGAAACAGGTTGTCAGAAATACTCCTGAGTTTGTTAATGGTTAAACCATTTTACAATATATATATATACATAATATCATGTATTTTATTATCAGATGATACTGACACTGAGGAAAAGAAAAATGTATCTCCTAATGTAATGTTCAATAAGGCTCTGAAATGTTCTAGAGATGGGTTGTAATACACTGAGATGGACGGACAGACAGACTGTCATACATGCTGAGACTGAGAGAAGTAGTGGCTTTCGCCCATCGATCCGTGTCTGGAGGTGAGGTGGGGGTGGCTGCAGGCGGGATGCAGTTAAGACTCTGAAAACCTTGAGGCTTAAATCTGATCTAAACTACATTTGTCACTTTTCTGGAGACTTGGGCTTGATATTTATGGCTCTGAGAATGGGCCTCTCATCTGATTCGTTTTGGTAGCAGCCGTCCAAATTGCCTTCCCAGAGATGCAGTGAGAGCCAGGAAGGGTGTAATGGCCCTCTGTCATTTCCGACATGACTCCTCTCAAACTGGCCTGTTGTTCACTCTCTCTCACACACACACAAACATAAGTCAAATCTGAGTTTGGTCTTGCTCGTCATCTTCAGACATGTAGAGTAGTCGAACGAAGATACTAATCAGTGACATATTGTGCTTTGCTTGTCATGGTGTACAGTTGTGTGTTTTCTGTTCGGACATTGTGTAGCCTCAGATATGTAGCATGGACTCTCAACCTTCTGCTCTTCTCCACACAGGGTTACTGGTGGACATCTTTGCTGACTACAAGTACCTTTTCTTCATGTGTGGGTCAGTGATCGTGGCTGGCGGGCTCTTCCTCTTCGTCATGAACATCTACAACTACCACATGCTGGAAAAAGAGAAGACAGCAAAGGAAAGACAGCAGAATCAAAAAAACATAGAGAACCAGGGCCAGGTGAGTGTCTCAGAGGCAGAGATGAAGCACACTTCTGAGGCAGCGGTGGAACAAACTGAGCCTGAGGTTAAAGATAAGAGCGGAGCCCAGACAGATCCGCGACCGGAGGACGCAGAAACACCTTCTATTTAGCATGGATGTTTGGGGCTTATGTAAGTACGTGTATTTGTGTTAAGACAACAAAATGACTAATTCCAGCTTTCTCACACACTCATTTATTCATTTGTTCAGTCAAACAGCATTTTGATATTCAATTAACCTTTTAACTCATTTAACAAGCAAATAAGACTAAGAGTCTACAGGCATGTTAGCAGCTCTTTGAGGCTGTACTTAAATACAAAGAAGCTTTGGGCTAAATGTCAACATCGGCGTGCTAACATGCTTACAGTGACAATGCTAACATGCTAATGTTTAAGAGGTTCAATATTTACTACGCTCACCATCTTAGTTCAGCATGTTAGCACGCTAGCATTTGCTAATTAATACGAAGTTGGCCAACAGCTGAGGCTGATGGGAATTTTATAAATGTTAAGTCAGAAATAAATAATAATAAAAAGTAAAAGTCACAGCACACCACTGCTGCTTATTTATCTGTTATCTTGGATAACATTGAGTGAGAGCCGTGAGAGCCAGCTTCTCAAGTGTGATAAATAAATGAAATGTCTATTGTTTGGACTGTTGGTTGGAGAAAAAAAAGACGTTGGCTCAGGGAAATAACAATTAGCATTTTTCACGATTTTCTCTCATAGACTAAAGAATTAAGTGATTAATTGAAAAAAAATCATCAACAGATTTTTCTGCTATTCAAAAAATTGTTAGCTGCAGCTTCAATTTAGTTAATCATCCACCCACTCAGTCAGTTTGTTAGTTTGCCCCCCCAGAGGTTGTTAGAAGGAATGGCAGTGTGTGCAGATGACTCACTGAACTAGGTTCAGTTACTTACCTCTACTCTTTAATACTGCTGGACTGTGTGTGTGCTTTATACCTCTGTGATGTGTTTTCGACTTTGGCTGCACTGTATTACTTTGAATGACTGCGGATAATACTGTGAGGCGCTACAGCCTCTATACGAGATGAGTGAGTCTTAATGTCTCAGAGTGACTGAAATGCAGGAATTGTTGACTTCTTACTCTCACATGATCATGAACGCACATGTCTGCTTTTCTTTTCTGTGTACTGTTCAGTTCATATCCATTTAATCTGTCTATAAAAATGTATGTTCTTGCTAAGATGGGTAACCTCATGGGACTGCCATGAGATATTTTGCACTTGCAGTGTGTACTTTATAAAACTGGTAAGTTTCATTCATAAAATATTGTAGCTGCCAGTAAAGACATAGGAGTATTTCCAGTAACTTGATGCTTTACCTCCTCTTCACTTGCTGTAAATTTATTATACGTTGAGCACTGAAGTCTGTAATGAACATACAGTAACACAACCTGCTATTGACTTATCATTTTATTCTATAGCAAATAATAGTCTTTTTAAATTTTGGTCAATATTTATTTAATTTGAACTTTTATGCTGAAACACTATAAACTATGGTGTGTGTTCCACAGTAACTTTGTGCTGACATTTAGAAGTGACATTTGTTATTTGGGTGAAAATGGATTAGCATGCAATGTTAATTGATTTGATGCTGTGTGTATTTGAGCATGTGAGTGTTTGTTGAAGTGCGAGTGAGTGACAAAATTAATAGAGGAAGTGTTTTACAAATAATCCAAAATCTGTGATATTTGAAGGTGGCAGCTCTTTGAATTCCTGTGTTTTTTTTTGTTTTTTTTAGCATCTCTGCTTTTCGTTAGACAAAGACATTAGAGTATGAGAGGAAATCCAGGGGAGAGAGAGAGGGGATGACATGCAGCAAAAAACTCAGCCTTGTTGGTGGTACACACTTTTAACCAGGTGAGCTGCTGGGGCGCTCAGAGAGAATGAAAGCTTTAGTGTACTAAACGGTTAAATGGCAAAAGTGTAATTGTTGTAGCCTTAATTCAACCTCTGACATGTTATACGCACATGTTATTTAATGTACCATTGATACTATGGATAACACTATATTGTTAACTTTAATAAACTCCACATGCATTTAATTCTGTTCATTTTTTATATACATACTGTATATTATGATACCTTTGGCTTGTACCAATAAGATCAGATCTATTTGTTGTGGTCGATCATTTTGTTCTGCCAACGAGGAGAATGAATTGTCCACTCTCATTTCCTTCATCACCTATTGAGCCATGTTTTTTGCATTCCTCATTCAAGCAGCGAGGTAAATGACACTCGGACACAAGAGAAATTCCATCAAATCAAAATCTACCACGCAACTTCTCAACGTTGGTGGCTGTGTCCAATTTTTCACGACAATTAGAAGACTGGGGAACAAGTTTGGAAATGTCAGCAGCTTAAGGGCGTGAGCACCTAATGAAGCAAGGCCCGAATGTTCCAGGCGAGTGCTCAGAGCTGCATGCGGCCTCACACACATCAGCAAATCAGTGGGCCAATAAATTAGAAATGCACGTGCGAACACACATATACACACACATTTTTTTTTTTTTCGCTATCTCCTGTCCCTTAGCGAAGTATTATGCAAGGTCTTTGGACGTGACAAGGTGGAAAGTTACCCTAGAGACGAGGCGATGGGCGCTGCGGCTGGGAAATCTGTTTATCATTATTATATTTCTTCTCACCTCCTGCTCCACTCTGGCCTGCTGACCCTCTGCTACTGGCCGCCCTCCCCATAATGTGTGTTCCTGCGGAGCCTCATGACTGGTGTCCTCCATGCTCAATGGTAAAAAAGACTTCTGGGTCTCCAGAGGGTCTTAGAGGTGGTTGGGTGACATGGCAATGCTGGGTGAAAAATACTGTAGCACAACAAAAACGAAGAATTATGAACAACATGCCTTCGGGTACTTTGAAATCTGGTGTTTTTGTGCCGTATTTTCTTTATCGCTGTAATGTTATGTGGTTATGTATGTCAAGTCACGTAAATGTTTTTCTCTCTAAGGTTAATATGAGCCCCCTCAGTCGTGAAATTCTTCCTTCCCTTTTGCGTTCAGAGCTTTTGCTGTTTGGGTTTCAGTGCTTTGCTAAAGACACCTCAGTAGATGGTTGCTCAGTTCAAAGGTGGGCTGCTGATACTGCTGTAAGATTTAATTTAATTGCAAAGCAGCTTGTAACACACAGGCTGGTGTACATGTCTGTAACTTAAAGGAGTGAGTAGCTGTGATAGAGCGCATGTGTTTTACTCATCTCTTAATGAGGATTACAATTAGAATGTATCACCATGAGCTAACTCTAATGGACAGCTGTCAGTTAACTGTCAGTTCTTGTTAAACAAGTAGCCAACTTGGGAGTGCATGATTGCAATTGAGTATCACTCTCCATGAAAACATCCTGCGTGTTATTTTGTGTTCATCAGCATCTACCCACGTTACCAGAGCAGACGCGGACGAGAGACTGGTGTCTGGATGTTGATTATCAGCCCTTCTCCTGACCTTTGGATCCGTGCGAATCAGATCCCGGTTGTTTACAATAGGGGGCTGACCTGATGAATCTGGAGTGGTCTTACACAAGCAAAGAGTCGGAGACAAGCGGGAAGGAAAGAATGTGCTCCCAGAGGGCTCAAAGAGCACTGGCATCTATCAGCAGAAGAAATTGAATGGGATGTTTCAGAGCAGCAGAGATTAGATAGACCCAGGGTGTTGAGCTAGCAAAGGCTACCAATGTAATGCTTCCGTCGCCGGAGTGAGATCAAACTTAGAGAACACAGTGAAGCAAGGACAAGTGTAAACACACACGCACACGCCCACACGCACACACACACCACACCACACTGAGCATCGTACAGTGGCCTTTAGATTTGAAGAGGAGATGTGTTGCTTTGTTATTTGCTCAGGGAGTACACTGAGGGGTACTGCTAGATAATATTAGAGGTGTGCTATTTCTGCATTAACCATATTTTCATTAGAATTTTTAGATGTCAGGTGTCATGTGATTCCCATTGGAGATTCAGTAATAACATGTTCATCAAAGAGGGCTTACATAGGTTTCATTTAACACCACTGGAAATGTCACAACATGTTCCCATCAAAACATGGTGATATTTGTTAATCACAAAATAATTTACAGCACAGACCTTTTGAACATTTTGATGCTTCTTTACCTTTATATTCAAAACACCCACTTGGTCCAGAAAGTATTAATTCATTTGTTCATTCACTCATTCTTTCATTAACAATTAGCCCATATGCCCCCCAGGGATCCTTAGGAGACCTGGAGGGCTCTGATGAAAAACTATTCAGTTTTCTCCTCTCTTAAGTGTTAGAGGTGAACTGTACAAGGATTCCCCGTGTCCTTGATTTTCGGATTTCCTTTTGAATATAAAGCATTCAAGCTACATGTATGAATATACAAAGTTGATGACTGAAAATAAAATCTGTGATAACTGAGGCTGACTGCTGCTCCTCTTTAAAGTCATGGCCCCTTTTTTACACAAACCTACAGACATTGAAGAACAATCTTTCTGCCCGACACTAGTATTTTATACCAACAGATGGGGTGGTTCTTTAACTATATCAGGAGTGAATTATCTTACTACCCCTACAACTTCACCTACTACCCACTTCTCTCCCACTGTCTGGTCTTTGTCACAGTAAGAAAAAACAGCCCCTTGTTTGTTTCAGTGCTCATGCTGGGATCATGTGAGGGCATGAAGAATGTTTGCATGGAGGAAGAAGAGACCAAAAGGGAGAGAGAAGCACAAAATGTGGAGGAAGTGGTGCAAAATAAAGACAGAAAGGGCGGGCAAAGGGTTAGAGAAAGTAAGAGCGGGGGCATTTACTACTTGGGGAGGTATAGTGAACTCCTTTCCATCCATCATCCCTGTCTCTGTTCTGTCCACTGAGCAGGGGAGGTAATGAAAGTAATTTAACGTACATCTATAATTAATACGCTCTCTTTGGGCGGTGTGGTTGAGCCGAACGGGTGATGGAGTGTGTTTATTATGTGTGTGTGAGAGAGCTGGCATGACGGGGCACCGGGCCACTGACATGGTAATTCACAAGCCATCACTCCTGCAGCGCCGGGGTCAGCTTGGTGCAGGTATATGGGGCACCGCCGGCCTCTGTGCTCCCACAGGTGCAGGTGGAAAGTGGGTTTTTGTTCTATTTCGTCTCCTCTCACTTTCCTTCTCTCTGACTCTCCTGAAGAAAGGGGAGAAAGGAGGCGCAGCACGTAGCAGCGCCCCGGGCCAATGTTCTTGCTCTTTGCGTCCTGCTCTCTCTCTCTCTCTTTCTCTCCCTGTCTTTCTTTCTTTCGCCTCCCTCCTCTCTCTTATTGCTCCCTGATTGGTTGGTAAACTCCCTTTCTCTCTGTCCGTCTTGCTCCACCACTTTCTCTTCATTTCTCCTAATTCTCTCCTCCTCCAAGAAAACTCAGCAAATGCACTTCAGGAATTCCTTTTTTTCTTTCTTTTTTTTTTCTTAAAAGGCAGCCTGCTTTGCACAAACACAGTTCAAACCCGACTGCCCTCAGTGCTGTCTCCTTTTGAAACTCCCTGCTCTTTGAATACCATCCGTTTGAAGAGAATGCCCTCTGCATTTCTTTTACACAGTCACTCAAGCACTCTCGCACTCTCTCTTGGATTTACACACATACACAAACACACAGGCGTATCAGGCTTATGTAGAGCTCCCAATTGCACATGCATACGCACATATTCACGCACTTGACTTGCACCCAAATACACATGCCTGCGTGCTTACCTTGTAGATCAAATTCCAGCAGTGTCATTGGTATGAAGAGTGAATTTCTCCTCCACTTTAAACTCCCTCCCACATTTCATCTTGCTCTTTCTCTCTCAGGCTACGCATGGACTTGCTCTGGCTACTGGCCATTTTGCAGTAAAGGAATAATTCAGGTTAAACTACTTACATGGATCTTTTATTCGCTACAACTGAGTATTCTTGTTGTTGCTTTGGATAAAGCAGTTAAAGGGCTGGCTCACTCAAATTACAATGAAAATGTTTTTCCCACCTGACCTTGAGCGGTATTGAGCCATGCAGATCGTTTTGGCTCTATTTGCCCATGCAGGAACACGTCTTTCTGGAGACAGTGTCACCATGACTCCGGATAATCCCAGGAAAACATAGTTTCTTTGCTCAAAAGTACGATAAGACTGACACAGCAGCAAAGGTACAAGAACACATGTACTGATAAGTCACTTTAAAGATGTAAAATAAATAAATAAAAACCTAAAATACTAGATACATTATGAACATCTACTACATACAAATCAAGCACAAAAAAACTAAAGGGTACCAAAAACTATGTGCACCAATAGAAATAGTAATTATTGAGTGTACTAAAACAAAAATGGGTACAAATAAGTGTGAATAAGTGTGAAGCTCATTGCAATGGAAATGCAATAAATACTGTTTACAAAGAATTGCACCTGAGGGAATGGAGTCGTCCTGTCCACCTGTTCACTGTGACGTCTGTTGAGCACAGTTTCTGGAAAAAACACAAACCTGTAACTTTTTTTTAAATCTAATGTTTTAGTCCCGTGAACATCAAAATCCATATACATATATAAAAATTTTTCTCTGGTGATATTCTAAATGTGTCTTGTTGTCTGTGCAGCACAAGTCCGTTTTTTCCTTGGTGCCACAGACCTGTACTGGCAAAAAAACTACTGAAAACACACAATGTGAGTCACGCTATTGCACTATGTGACATGTCCTTCAATATAATGAACATGAGCATTGGAGTTTATTTTGTGTTGATCCCACACACACCATTCTTCTAAATACTATAGCACGTATTCATCCACAGAAGTCCCAAGGTAATACACAATTTACTCTTGTTCTATAAATGTTTGCTGAAAACTAAAAATTCCCAGCTTTTTTTTTTTTTTTTTTACAAAATTACAAACCTTGTTTTTTTGTTTTTTTAAAAAAGAGAAAAAACAAACACAACAAATGTTTGTGTTTTAAACCTGTTTAAAGATTTACGTCTTCAGGAGGAACAAATGGGTGCATGGGGCTCAGTGCTACAGATCGGGTCGGAAAGTGAGAAAGCTGTAGAAAAGCATAGAAAAACAGATTCTTTATGCTTTAAAAAAAATGTGCAAATAAAACGAGGATAATCACCAAAGGTAAAAGGGTGGGGTGGTGGGGGGGTTGACCTTTTAACAAAACTGTTCTCTGCCAACCTTTTCCGGATATTATATTTCTCTATCTTAAGCTTTTGCATTGTAGCATGATGTACCTGAGTGATGACAACAGATCAAGCTACAGTTTATTCTAATAACCAGAAAAGTGAATTCTCAGCCTGGAAGTGAACTGCTGTTTCTCTTTTCTTTCCTTCCCCTGTCGACTGTCCTCTTCCCCCGCTCTCTGTGCTGCATGTGTTTAAGACTTTGTCAACAGATGTGGAGAGGGTCACTAGGTGTGTGGACTTTGCCAGCCCAGTGCCCACATGTCTGATTTTAATGGGCAGCATATGGAGGTTGTGACTGATGAGCAGGACTCAGCCGGTGACAGGTGCTGAGTCATCTGTTGCGCTGACCCCGGCCCCACCACGGACCAAATCAGAGGACACCTTCATTCAACAGGCCTGACCCTAACACACAAAGACACACACACGCACACACTAAAACACACACACTAATATCTCTGACTCTGTGTTGGCTTAACATTTAAGCTGGTAGAGGAGCACGTTCACTCCCATGCTTCAACTACAGAAACATTTGGCGAATACTGATGTATGTACGTATCATATCTTTGTTTAACTGTAAATATGAACCCCATCTGTGTCTCTTCTACGTTGAGGAATACTACAGTCAGGATTAAAAGAAAAAGACTCCAAATTCCAAATTTATTTTTGCATTGAAATTATTGAATTTAAATTCTATGTTCTGTCGAGCATCTTGTTTTGTATTTGTTAAGAAATACCTCAAATGACCTCAGATGTAGACAGAGAAACACCCTGCACACCTCACACACACACAGACAGAGAAAAACAGTCACACCTTACAGGTTGATTTAGAGCCTAAGGTACATGTCCTTCGCTGTGGGAGCTAAGACAGACAAACATGGGGAGAAACTGCTGTGAAAACTCTCTCCGTCTCATCAGACACTGGAAACCAGTTCCTACTTTATTCATTCATTAAGGAGGTCAGAGCAACTTTTACTACAACTGGGAGTGTGAAAATAAAGTTATTGACTTTTGTTGGGTTGTCTATTTCTAGATGTCGTCTGAACCATTCTTGATCTTTGTTGTTTTCTCTTTAAATCAGTTTTCTTTTTTCTTTTTTTCTTTGGTCATGTAGCCTAATAGTTGGAGTGTCATGACAGGCGTGCTTTCAGAGCGCTCCTGCTTCTGCCGTCATCACAGCTATAATTAAATGGCTGATTCCAGGCTTGTGAAACCTGTTTTGTCTGTTTTTTAATTTTTTATCTTGGAGCTGGATTTTTCCATATTCTGTTCCTGAGGTTAATATGATGTCATTGATAAAGTACACAGTCAAAGACTGCACAGTCTTAAATATCTGCACAAAAGTTATGTGTGTTGGTTTTTTATCTGTTAAAGAGACTGAGAGAAGAACTGACACCTTCCTATCTGAATATTGTGCCGTTTAAATGGACAAACCGTGAGCAAATTGTTGTACAACTGTCAGACTACATGTTTTTATGGAGCTGTGAAAACAAGTCAATACCTCTATTTGGTGCAAGCAGATTATTGTGTGTACAATGTAATTTGGTTTTCTGAGGTAATGACCTTGCAACTTCCCTTCCGTCCCTTCCTGTGATTCAGAGATGAGAGACGCAGTTTGACGCAGGGCCCAGAAGATGTAGTTGGATTCTATGGCAACTGGCGCCTGCAATAAGGTCGCATAGGAGGCGTTTAATTAGTGGGCCACAGGCATCCCTGCGGAGGAGCTTTTTATTACCTCAATATTTCATAGAGTGCATCAGCTAGAAGCCACACACACACACACACACACACACACACACACACACACACACACACACAGAGACAGGCATGTACACACACAAACACACCAGCGCTGCCCAGCGAAGGGATGGCAGGACAGGGAAAAAAAAGTACTTAGTGAGTTTGTGTGGTATAAAAATAAGACAAAAGGAATGGCAGAATGAGAAGAGAGGAAAGAGGATGGGACAGAGATGGAGAGAAAAAGAGAGTGAGAAAGATGAAGAAACTGAGAGAGGTTCAGTAAAATATCAGCTAAGTAAGGATCAGCCCCCAAAATGGCAAGAGCAGGAAAAGGACAAAGAGAAAGAAGGAGAGAGAGAGAGAGAGAGAGAGAGAGAGAGAGAAGAGAGAGAGAGAGAGAGAGAGAGAAAGGTGGCCACTGTGGCGAGGCTCCATGCTGTGCTGTCACCCAGTAGAGCATTCATTCCTCTCATTTCTAGCTTGCTGAGATTTTTTTAGGTGCTTAGCCAGCTGATTGCTGGGTCACTTTGGCCAGCACAAATGAGTGGCATCTGTTCAGTCCTGACTGTGTGTGCACCTCTGAGCCAGTTGGATGTATCACTTTACCGTGGGCGTGGGGTGCCAGGGCCATTAACACATGCCAGCCCTGTGAATGGCTGCGCAGCTACATCGTGCATGCCAGTACATCATTAGCCGAGGCAGAGGATGACTACAAGACGGGAACACACACACGCGCACACACACACGCACGCACACACACGCACGCACGCATGCACGCACGCACACACACACACACACGCACACACACACACGCACACACAGTGCTTTTGATAGCTATTTGCACAGATTTTTTTTTTCTTTTTGCAATGGAACAAACATGGATAGTCACATTAAATTGAGGGTGTGAGGCAGAGAGGGTGTATATTTATGTGCACATTTAAGCATTCACATGAGTGCATGGATAAATATGAGAATATATCTTGGCCTCATAACTTTGCATGAATGTATGTTTCACCACGTTTTGACTCCTCTCACACTTGCTCTTTGTTGTCCGTGGCACCCCAAGTAGCTGGAGATATTAATGAGCACGTCTCGGCCTGCGAGGACCCCTGGGGGAAAACCCTCTTCTCCATCCCCACTCCTCTGCAACTGCTGTCAGCTTGAGGCTTGCTCAGTGCCCGTCTGAAAATCCACTGACGCTGTTAGAGGAGAATGGAGCCATGCCATTCCTGAAGGGAAAGAAAATGTTTTTTTTTCTCTTTTTTTTTTTTTGGATATGGATGAGAGTAAAATCCATGTCTGTCATCTTGTGTGCTCTTCTCTGTTTAGCTTTCATTTCCAGGTTCACCAAAAGGTATGCACTGTAGCTATGTTATTAACAGAGGTGCACTTTTACCTCTCCCCCAGGTGACCTTTCCCTGTGGCTGCCCTGTGGGGTGTTAAACTGTGGACTACATTGTGGGTGGCCCACATTGCAGCGGGTGATTGATTACATTTTTATAAGAGCAATGTAGAATCTGAGCCAGTAATTGGCACAGTGCTTTGTGTTTTTTCTTGTATTATTTCTACTCCTCAGCGTGCTTGATCTATGTTCCCTCTCACGCACATGGCGGATGATTTAAGCAAGCAATTTTAAAGCCACTGGTGGGGAGTTTAAGTGTGGAACAAACACTGACAAGGAAGGTGTGTTTGCCAGCAGAGGTCAGTGTTGCTCCATTGATGAAGTTGAAGGCCAGTTGCTCCCCTCTGTCTGTCTGTCATCCATCCATCCTTTTTCTTCTCTTTACTGTCTCATTCTGTTTCCTCTTTCCCAATCTTTCCATTCATCTAACTCTCTGGATCACGCTTCAGGAGTACTGGGTACATAATGCAATAATCGCAGTATGGCACACATCTCTTCTCTCCGAATTCCTCCCTCAAATACGGCACATAGTTGCTCTCACTGAGCAATCGTGCGCTGTAATTGCATTTGACTCCACTTAATCTAATGGCTTTTTGCGAACAAAGGAACATAAAAGACGTGCTTTAAATTAGGAAACCCAATGAGCATTGTTGGAGAGAAATTAATAGAGTTGTGTGTGAGAGATGCTAACAGGATATTGACACAGATTAAGACACACACATGAGAGAAAAGAGATTAAAATTCCACCATCAAAGGATCCTTCCCATCTCCTATTGATTGGTGAATGTGTTGTTGTCAACGTTTAGATTTGATTACCGCTGACACGCAGGGCTGAGGCTGAAACACAAGGCTGGTAATGGCCGCGATGCCTCGTGCATATCAAATATAGCACGAATCCTACCGGAGTAATTAATATCTCACTGTGGTTATGAATTTCCTGGCATAAACGGCCAATCGGATTTGCATGGCTTGCACGGTGGTAATTAAGATGAAGCATCAGGGAAAATGTTACATGAATGTTTCAGCTACCCCCCCCCCCCCCCCCGTGTTCCTTCTCTCTCTGAGGACTTCTCCCTTAGTCACAGTTTTCTTAAATATTTGCAGGGAAAACGAGGTGTTGACATTTTGCCTTTTCGCCATCATGCACCTCGGAGAAAACACATTGGGGTAATTTCACAGCTGTGCTGGGTAACTGCGAGAAGTAACACGGGGCATGCAGAGTTATTTCTAGCAGTCATACTTATTCCTCCTCAGAAAATAAAAGGCCTTTCTCTTTATGGTGGGTTGTCACAAAATGCTTTTCACAGCTCTTGATTTTCACATGTTTCACCTCCCGTCAGATGGCTTGGAGTGTTGTGTGTCCCTCTAGGGGGATTTGGGTTTTTTTTTTTTTTTTTTTTTAAACCTCCTCTGTCCCATTTGACACTGGATTGTATTTCCCGTGTGCTATTGGCCCAAGCCTCCGGGGCTTCGATGGTGGTTTCTCAAAAATCATCCCATCAAAAAGCTGTCAGTGTAGTTTGAGATCAGGCGGCTGTCATCAGGTGGGGGCAGATATTGACCTTGTGGTAGGTAAGCTACACCGCACACAGCTATTTTCAGCCCGTCATGGGCAGATGTGGTGATTATCGGGCCATGTTTACCATTGATTTTGTTGCAGTCCCGTGTAACAAGGCTGAACACGGCGGTGACTGAAACATGATTATGAGCCCTTTAACTCAAACATGTAGAAGCCGGAGAAAACAAAACAAGTGTAAATTTTCTTCGGCTTTTTAAATTTTTTTTATTTTTTATAGAAATACCTTCAATCCAATACAGTTTTCTTATTACACAGAAGAAGCAACCTTTGATCTTGACCCCTTAAACCCAACGCTACCTGCTTGGCTAGACACTGTGAGAGGTAAGTGAAGAAACACATCTGTATATGTTTTTGTAATTTGGGTGAACAAATCCTCTAAAAGCTGAAAATTTGACATCTATTTTTTTTTTTTAAATCTGTGTGCTGTATGAATAAATACACTCCTGTGCTGGAAACCTCTGAAGAGATCAAGTGTCCCTAATGTCCTGAAACCATAATCGGCCTGCATCATCCCCGGCATAATCCTTCTCTAAAGCCATATTTAAAAATCACACATAAAATATTATATTCGGCTGCGTGTGAAAGAAAAATGGCATGCATGCATTTCCCATGGTGACTGTGTGTGTGTGTGTGTGTGTGTGTGTGTGTGTGTGTGTGTGTGCCGGCGGTGGGGTGATGCGTCTTTGTCCTTCCTCCTCTCCCCCCTGCAGATGAGATGACTGATTCTGGGGTATGGGGGCTCTTCCCTCACTCCGTGTCATTTCCAGGCCAGCGGGCCCCTGGGGACCCTCCACCACGTTCCCTGCCCAGCAGCCCCCAGAGCCCCCCAGGCCTACGACACACATAACACATTGGCTCTGTCACCACCACAGCTTATTTTAGAGCGGCCTCCTTGGCTGCTGGGAGAACTTTAACTTTATGTAAATCATATTAATAAATTTGCGGGAAATAGGTGGGGTGGGGAGGGGGTTGCGCAGAGGATTTCAGCACACATGCCAGCACCAGAAGGTGAGCAGGACAGTGACAGTAAGTCGACAGATGAAGGAAGAGGAGGAGGAGGAGGAGGAGGGAAGGCATACAGTACGGTCCAGTAACTATTGTGCCGGTGCTAGAGATAGAGAGCAAAAGGAGGTCAGGATAAAAATGATTTACAGTAACCTGCAGGTGGAGATTGTTGTGGTCGGTGATTTTACAGGTGAAACAATAAAGCTGAAGCCAAGTGATGGATAACAGGACAGATACAATACAATTGGTGTAGCATTTGAAAAAAAAAAAAACAACAGTGGAAAATTTTCTCAGTTTTGGAGCAAAATGAAGAAAATCTCTTTTTTTTGTTTTTTTTGTTCATTTGAAATCCAAATAAAACCTCACACACAATGACAGTTTTGCATATTTCTAATTCTGTGATTCTTGCAGCCGAGCCAGGCCAATTATGATAATATGAATCACCTCCCCATTCCTGTATGTGTTTGCATGTTCCTATTTATCCTTTGATAGCCTTGCATTCAGTTGGCTACGGGAAACCCAGATGACAGCAGTGTTTCTATTTGTTCAATTGAGCCCCTGCTGCTGGCGTCTAATGGGTCTTTCCACTGAGCTCATCTTCTCTGTTTCATCTAACACCTGCCTCCCCATCACAGAGATGGAGAGAGCATCAGAGAGTGAGAACTCATGCTGCAGTCGAGAGGTCAAATTACTGCGGTATGCAGATATGTTAAGGCATCAAAAAACAAAAGGAAATGGCCCAAAAAATTGCAAATAAACTCTAGATAGTTTTAATCACCAAAACAATAGCTTGAGTTTCTTTCTATGCAAATGCTAGTTAGCGTGCACATTCGTTACTGGTCGTGTTCAGTCAAAGGGAGAGAAAAACACACACATCTTGGAGACTAAACGGCCAGAGAGATGTGCTGATGTGATGATGTAAGGTGAAATCCTGCATGTGTTGAGCACAGCCCAGGACGGCACTGAGAGTCATTGATCGCAGGGGGAGATACTAATGCAATCGATGCAACACACTGATGAGAGTGTTTGCAGGAAGTGAAGCCCATCATCTTCCTCTCTCACCTCACCTGACATCCACATCAGGGAAGCGGAGTGAAGAGACAGGGAAGGTAAATGTGAAGGGAAGACGAGGAGGGTGGGGTGAGCTGCTCTCAGGTCACATCTGACACACATTTAACCTTAATTTACTTCACCTGATATATGATGGACATGCTTACTCAGCATGTTGCCTGTTCACTTACTCTTAACAGTGTGTTAATGGTGCTATGATGCATTATGGCTGAGCACTAAACTGTTTTACGATCATTGTTCTGGTATTATGTCTCTATTCATCTCTGTGATTGTGATATACAGGATTGTTAGTGGATAGTTAGTACATCCTCTTATAGTTGTTATGGTATTGGCCTTTATTAATAAGGATAAGGATGGCATGTGCAGTGTTTTTCTTATTGGCAACAAATCCCACAAAAATAACAATCCAAGTGTTAATCCATCTCTCAATACATTTTGACTTCCTTACCCTGTCTGTTGCCCTCATCCTAAAGCCCATTTTGTTCTGAAAACGTAAATCTTAAAAAAAAAAAAAAAAAGAATGATTACTGTGTATTATACTGTGAGTGTACTGTGTAATTTTAATAAATCTTAAATTATTTCCTAAAACAGCAGGATACTGTGGTTTTCAGCAAATGGGATTAAACAGGATTAAATTATGCACATGTGGGATACTATTTTCAGTTGTGGATTAATACACATTCAAACTGGTACAGAAAACCTGGACAGAATGCTGATATTGGATGGATGAACCTGAAAATCACGGGATAAAGTTCAAGGACTGCCGACATTTCTTCCTGCCATATCTGCACATGGCAACTTTGATATGGTTAATGCTGGGGAAAGACCCTGATTATGGTAAATAAACCATATGGGTTCAGATTATAGCTAAATCTAAACTACTAAAAGAGCAACTACTACCAACTAAAAGACTTGGTTATAGTAAGGGACAGGTTGTGATCAGTAAAAAAAAAAAGAAAAAAGTCAGAAGTATTACACCTTGATCGATCCATCAGCTTGACCTCCACATTCTTAACTTGCCAATTCACCACATGAAGAGCACAGTGCCGCCTGCACTGACACTTGAAGTCAAGACTTTTGCATCAAATTTGTCTTTCATGTGGTAGTAAAATACAAGCAGTAAAATAAATGCACACACACATGGTCAAAAACCCATAGTTAAGAACAGTGTGGCTGGACATGAGCATGTGTTAGACTAAGTCCTTCACTGCTTGTTTATCATGTTAATGTCAGCTGGAGTAATTTGCTTTTTGAATATATTTGACCTGGCCAGAGGGGCTTTTTAGAGGTGGTATGAAGGGTTTCAGTGTGATGAGGGTTATTCCTACTGACACCCAGTTCTGACGGTGTGTGTGGGATTGACTCAAAATAAACTACAGTGCCTGTATTCATCATATCACCCAGTGCAATGGTGTGGCACAAAGGAATAAGATATTGTTTTATAATAATAGTAATAAAAAAACAAAAATCCCAGTATTTTCTAGTGTATTTTCAGGGATAACAGTCACTCACTCATTGCTCCACTGATAGATGCACACACACACACACACACACACACACACACACACACACACACACACACACACACACACACACACACACACACACACACACACACACACACACATACGCACACACTCCTCCAGTGTGTGGCTCTTAATTACAGGCAGCCCTGGGCAGGACGGGAGTGACGGCAGGCACAGAGCAGCCAGTGGGGTCTGTGTGCACCCAGAGGGTCACTGCCACACCGCTCTCTCAGTTTACTGACAACCAGAGATGAATACTGATCACATCTCCCACACCGGAGGGAGAGAGAGAGAAAGTGGAGCCGCAGATTAAATTAAACAGCCTCTGTCAGCTTCATAAGGCTGTTTGGGTCAGTAGTATTCAAATGAGAAAGTGTGTGGATTTGTTTGTCAATGCGAGTGTATGTATGTATGTCTGTCTTACTGCGTGTGTGTGTGTGTGTGTCTGTGTGTGTGTGTGTGTGTGTGTAACTGGAAAACCTGAATGGATAATCCCATCTGTTCACACACTGTAAATCAGATTTGTTTATCTCTTTCAGTGAAGAAAGAACCATGAACCTGCTTTTTTATTGCTTCTTGGCTTCTGTATCTGAGCTTGTTTGCACACGTGTGTGTATTTTCGATACACTCGTGGCGTGGGTTACCTTTTTTTCCCCCTTGAACCATGGAGAAAAGTGCCTTCATTCGCCAGTTGTAGCAGCAGCCTCACAGCCCATGTGTTGATTACAAGGCCTGGCTCACATACATATGTTCCCTGTCCGTCTGGCTTAACAAGATACAGCCTGGTTACATGCTTTACTAATCATTCCAACAACACATTCTCTTCAGGGACACAAGCCAAACTCCATATTTCAGCACACACTTGTGTCAACATTATGCTATCAACAGTCATAGAAATACGATATTGCGTGAGAGAACAAACAGTGCGGTCTGCTGCCTGCCATCATCTCCTGCATCTGCAAAGAATAAGAGAAGTGTAGTACTTTACTCTATCATTGTAAAATTGCATTATTTTTCCAATTCACTGATTAATTGTTTGGCCTATAAAATGTCATAAAAAAAGCAAGAAATCCCAGTCACAATTCCCTGAAGCCTGAGGTGGCATCTTGAAATTGTTTCATCACACTAACAGTCCGAAAGCCAGAGATACTCAGTGTACTGTCACGAAAGATGAAGAAAAGCAGTAAATGCTCACAACTGAATTTATTGATTATCAAAATTAATTTTCTGTGAGTTGATTAATTGATTAATTTTTTCAGCTGTAGATTTATAGTCTTAAAAAGACTATTTGTAAGTTATTGTGGTCTTCTAGACTGGTAAGTAAACAGCTATTGATGCTAACACTGATTATGTAGCAATAGCAAAACTTATAAATAGCTCCTTTAAATGATAAATCTAAGAAATGGCTTCCAATGCATTGTTAATACCATGATAGTAAGAATGCAAGCCAGGGAAAAAATACTAAAAGATACAGAGGCAAATTATCATACGCACTTTGAAGTGCACATTTCAATTCAGTTGTATTGTATTTTACATTGTTTGGCTTTTTTTTGTTTGTTATCAAATGAGCCAATAATATGGCAGCAGTGCAGTGTATAAAATCATGCAGATACAGATCAGGGGCTTCAGTTAATGTTCACATCAAACATCAGAATAAGGAAAAAATGTGATTTCAGTGACTTTGACCCTATGATTGTTGGTGCCAGACGAGCTGGTTTGAGTCTCTCTGAAAATGATGATCACCTGAGATTTCACTCAGACAACATCACTATAAGATGATGCCAGAGGTCAGAGGACAACGGGCAGACTGGTTGGAGCTGACAGATAGGCTACGGTTACTCAGATAACCCCTCTTTACAACTGTGGTGAGCAGAGAAGCATCTCAGAATGAACATCATGTTGAACTTTGAGGCGGATGAGCTACAACATCAGAAGACCACATCAGGTTCCACTTCCTGTCAGCCATGAACACAAACCTGAGACTGCAGTGGACACACACTCACCAAGACTGGACAGATGAAAACTGGTAGAACGAGTGAATTTGGATTTCTGCTGAGGCAGCAGATGGTTGAGTCAGAGTTTGGTGTTAACAGCATGAATCCATGGACCCAACCTGCCTTGTGTCAGCAGTCCAGGCTGGTGGTGGTGGTGGTGGTGTTAAGGTTGTGGAGAATGTTTCTTGGCAGTCAGTCATTGTTTGAATGCCAAACCCTATCGTAGTATTGTTGCTGACCATGTGCATCTCTTTATGAACACAATGCACCATCTTCTAATGTCTACGTCCAGCATGATCATGCACCATGTCACAAAGCAACAGTCGTCTCAAACCAGTTTCATGAACATGACAATGCGTTCAGTGAACTTCAGTGACCTCCCCAGTCAGCAGATCTGAATCCAGTAGAACACCTTTGGGACGTGGCAGAACAGGAAACGGGCAGCATGAATGTGCAGCTGACAAATCTGCAGAAATGATGAGATGCAATCATGTCAACATGGAGCAGAGTCTGAGAGGAAAGTTTACAACATCTTGTTAAATCCATGACATGAAGAATTGATGCTGTTTTGAGAACACAGGGAGGCCCTACCCAGTATTAGTAAGGTGTTCCTTATAAAGTGCTCTGTGAGTGTACATGCTTTGATGAAGGCTTCATGCAGAAACACTTCAGCAAATTTATCAGCCTAATGATTGCAAATAAATTTACCCTAAAGACCAATGCACAAAGTGATTCTTTTACTGTTTTTGTCTTTGTTTTTTTGGAGTGCCACTAATTTTTTTTCAGTTTTTTCCCATTTCCCTTTCTTCTCTCTTTATTTGTGTTTTTTGCACTTAATTACTCTTTGTTTCTGTGCGCAATCACTGTTCAAATACAACATGCTAAGCATGAACAGTAATTTACTTCATTAAGACAAATCACACTGTGAACAGTGGAATTGCTCAGACGCGGACCAAAACAATCACTAACTGATCTTGAATCAAATATACTTAACACATTCCAGATAAATATCACAGTAATGTCGACATGAGCACAGCTAACAATCGCACATTCATTGCACACTTCTTACATTCCTACTCAAGCACATATCTTACAGTGGAACTTGCACCATTTAGTCTTATCTCAGCAAAAGAAAAGGTGGATATAGAGTTGAAGGATGAAGTCTCACAGACGTAGATATCTTACATTTCTTGAGAGTTCTGGTCAATGAATAAAAGATAGTAGATAGTGATAGTGTAATGTAATGTAAGATAATAAAACCCCCTCTGAGCTGAGAGTATATCACACAGACAGGACATTTAGCTGCATTTCTTCTGTTGGACAGCAGGAATATTTCCTACATTTTGCTATTTGCATAGTTTTTGGAAATGAATAAATTACACGAGAGGAAGTGTGGAAACAGAGTGAGGTTCCAGCACATAGTTCCTTGATCTCCTTGTTCTCTGTGTAAAGCTCTCTCTGTCTCTGTGGCGTAAAACTGGAGGAGCAGAGCGTTCGATCATCTTCACCCTGTCAGCACAAAGACAAAGAGCTGCCTCCGAGCAAGCAGAGCTAGTCATTGGTGAGTCACACACACACTATTAGATACACACAGATACAGAGACAGACCTGTGTGTGGGTGACACACCCACTCACAGACACACACACACACACACACACACACACACACACACACACACACACACACACACACACACACACACACACACTGAGCCACGAGAGAGGACACTGGCTGGAGGAGTAGCTGGCTGGAGCGCCCTTGGCTTGATCTTGAGGCCTGGCCACTGTTAATGGACAAAGCAGCTACACACCACAGTTTCCACACGCATACACACACACACACACACACACACACACACACACACACACACACACACACACACACACACACACACACTTTCATCATGCCCCACCATCGACTAACCTTTGTTGTCCCTCTGACCCCCCACCTCGGGGCCCCTGCTGTCCTGTCACAGCGATCTGAGCTCCCCCCTGCTGGGCAGCGGCGATGTGATTGGAGTTGGGGGCACAGTGTGAGCGTGCATTGGGGTAGAGGAAAAAGAAGACTTGGGGCAACATCATCTCTGTGGGCATCAGCAGTGGACAGCCAGCTGATAGCTTGTCTTTCTATTATTCCACTTCCCCCTTTCATTCTTTCATCCTTTCAGTCCATCTCCTTCCAAAGGTTAGAATGGAAACCTGCAGGATTGAGGGAAAAAAAAAACGAAAAAAAACACGTCCTTCTCCTCCAGTGACCCACTGGCTTGTCTGTTTGCTCAGGATGCATAATTCATAAAGCTGCTGGATAGGTCATGTGATCACCTGCTACCCACTGGCAGCAGCAAGCACGACCAACATGCAGCGCAGTGAAGAGGAGGAGGGGGACGAGGAGGAGGAGGAGGAGGAGGAGGAGGGAGAGTTGTGGTGGTGGTATTTGGTCCAGAGGTGAGAAAAACACCTCAAACGACCTCCGCTCAAAGTTCCTGACATGTTCTGTCAATCAATCAATCACAACCTGCCGATTGGATTCTCACTGTCTCTGCCTGTGTCTCCAGGGAACAGTTGACGTGTGATTGTTTGGAACAAGATGTTCCAGCGTGTTTTTCCCCTTTGAGTGTTACAACCAACCAATCAACCAACCACTGTCTCACTCCAACCATCCTACTCTAAGATAGATGTGTGGTGGTGGAGGGACTAGACTTGTGGACATGTACATACTGAAATCACAGTAATGGACCAAACTAGACAAACAGAGAAATGTTGTCAATGTTAATTACGCTATTTTGAAGTTGATATAAAGATGAAATCTGGAAGATGAAGAACGTAACCTGTATTCTATAGTGGCCTTGAGAGGTCAACGCACTGCAGCTTAAGAAAACACATGCAAATAAACATAACACAAGTATATTCAGAAAACATAATCAATTTTACAACACGTGCGCTGCAAATACAACACAGCGGAAGTGTTTCCAGGGGACACAAAAAAGTGATGAATCTGGCTGGGACACACTTGTTCAGTGCTTTGTGACTTTTGCAGTGAAGAGAATAAAACAAGTGCGCATGGATGCATTACTACACATCCATACAAATGGATCCCAGTCGGGTTCTTCCCTTTTTTGTGCCTCCTGGAAATACATCTGCGGTGTTGTGAGTACTTGGCTATATTCTGTCATTTAATGTGGGGTTGGGTAAGAAGGTAGTTCTTGAGTTGAAATAGATGATTTAATGAACAGAGCATATCTTAAATGCTTCTTGAATCAGCCTGTATTAGAATAACAGAGCAGAAAGAACCTGTCCGTTAATAATAAGTTTCCAAATTCTCTCTCCTTCTGCAGTGACCGACACCTCTAATTTTATTCAACATGGAACCAAAATCTCGGCAGCTGTGCTTCTAAGCCAGGACCACAACACCAACCAACTGTATTGCAGAGATATGAGTCGAGGCCTTAGGAAGTGTCTCCTGAAGGGGGATTTTTGGGGGAAGATTACAGAGTGCTCAGTAAACCCTGCTCAGAGGGAGGCAGTGGGCAGCTCGAGCAGAGGAGCAGAGGACGGATTAATTGGCGAGAACCCTCACTGGGTGTCCTCGCCAGCCTTTATAGTTTTTACAAGATTGCTTTTTTGTCAGCATTACGCGTCAGTATTTTCTTACTTTCCAGTTTTGCAGTGTCTATTTTTCTGACCTCGTCTTTGCCGAGAGTTTGGTTGACTTGTTATTTTTGGGCTTTTTCACTTGTCTGATTCCTCCGCTTGAGGATTGCCTGACTTCTGATCCTGGCCTGTGTTTCTTTAAGTTTATTTTGCTCTGTGTGGATGTGCGGGTCGTCCCATATGACTGTCTCCATCTCAATTTTCAAATTATGACAACCGGGATTCTGGGAATATGATGATACCACATAGTTCAAATAGAAAAAGAAAAAAAAAACAAGAGAAAAATGTACTGGCTTGTATTTCCACTTCTGTATGCATAATGTTCACCCATATGCATCTACACATGTATGTACAGTGCAGGAAGCGCTGCATGTGTATGCAGTGTACACATTCACCTCTCCCTACCACTTTCTTCCACGGAGCGGTAATTCCTGGCCAAAGAGGAGCCTGTCCAGAGCCGGGGGATCTGCCCTCTGCTCCCTCCTCCTGTTCCTGCTTTGATTTCCAATATGTCCTCCTATCACCACAGATGGCTGCAGAGGAAACATTTCCTGGGCCGATGGTGCTAGTGAGGCCCCTGGGCCCCCGAGGCTGATAGGGGGCAGAAATTGGAGAATAATGTAATAGAATCTTTGATTGGACTCTGATGTACAGGACACTGGGAAGACTGCCATAGTAATGTGTCTGGGCTTGGCTGGAAGGGTGCATTTCATCCCTCTCCCTCCCTCTCCCCTCCTCCTTTTTCTCATCTTCGTCTAGCCGCAAGTTATGATTTAATAATATTTGCTACTTGGCGCTGCAGCCGAGGGGTCTGGGGGCCCGGAAACAGGACCCTGTGCTTCCCGTGGGCTGTCAGAAAGATGCTAACAACATGACAAATGTTTGGCCTGGCTGTATAAGAATCTGAAGGTGAATAAGTGGAGGTGTCAGCAGAGGAATTAATGGCTTCACCTGGGCTGGGGAGGGGAGTGGGTGGATTGTGTTCATAGAGGAAATGAGATAATCCATTTGGTTAGGGACATGCGTGAACAAATACGCACATATAGTAAATGCATTGACCTCATGTTTGTCAGTGCAGAAATAGATTCCCGTTTAAATGTTGGACAGAAGTACAAGAGTAGCTGTAAGTGCTGCTCTCAACCACAAACACAAGAACAACAACTGCTGCAAAGAAATGAAACCATTACAGTAGGGTTTCCACCTGTTCTGTGTAATATGGGATTGTCCCATATTAGAAAATAAAATGTATTGAATCAATACAGGACACTATTTGTCATTGTAAATTTAAAAAAGCTCTTTTTTTTTAACTTAGGAAAAAAACTATCAAACTATCCTTTTGTATTTAATAGCCAAATCCATACACATTTTAAATCTAAATCGGACTCCTTTGTAGGTAACAGCTGCAGAGAAGACCCATGTATATCACACTGTTAAGTACAACCTAACTTATCACAGCGCTGATTGTGCACAGAAACTCGACCAAAAAATCTTGGCAGACTCAAAAAATTGTCAAGAAAATTTACTGTGGGAGAACAAAATCTGAGGCATTGGTAAAAGACATCCTTGCACCAAAGGCGGTGGATGAAAACCTCCAACTGTTCAAACCGATGCCTCCAACAAGGCAAACAGAAAAGTTTTTTTCGCCTCAAAGTGCAGTTCTTTACACCTGAAAGTGGAGTGATGAACAAAAGGGTTGATTTCATGGAAAATCCCAATGAATCTGCAGAAGGCACAGTGGACTTTATAGTACGACCTTTTGAAAAAACCTGCTGGTGAACATGCTGACCTTTTGCCTGTAATATGCAGCTTTAGCCTCAGTGTTTCACCGTTCTTGTTTTGAAATGAGTCTCCTGGAAACGGGGGCCTCGTGGGCCATTTCAGATCGGGCCCCACCACCAGACATTCATGCAACAATTTGTATACAGTGTAAATCACTATTTGATGCAAGACTGATACCCTCCATAAGAAGTGTGATAAAGGCCACTTCTTACAGTTGTACAATTTACAATTTTAATGGTAACATTTAATGGGAAAATTCTCATAACCAAAATTTCAGTTACTGCCATTTTATTGACTGAGATTAACTGCATACACCACGGAAGACATTATAATTGAATTACTTGCAGTTGCTTCTCACCAAATAACCACATTTGATCGGCATCAAAGCCATGGTGACATTCTGTGCTTTGGCCATATGACTTCAAGGTAGTTTTAACTTTGACTGTCACTTCAATATAGACTCAAACTGTCCAGCACCCAGCACAGTCTATTGGCTGTTTTTGTTTCATACAATGATCATTGTGTGGAAAAATAATTACAGTGTGTAAATTCTTCTCATCGAAAAAGATTTAATCTTTAAAAAAAAAAAGAAATTCCCATGCTCCCTTGGAGTTATAGCAATTGACATGTCATTCAACACAATGCTGCTCACCTCCTTCTACAGTTGGCAGTAGGGCTGGTTCACTGGTAGAGGTATGGGGATGGAGAGACAGGGCTGCTGAGCCTGAAGCTGCATCCTTAGGGCCTGGCACCAGACAGGGGCAGGGACATCTGCTGTAGCATGACTAGCTCGCTAAACATATGAATTGATCAATTATTGGCTAAAAGACGAGCGCAATGTAAAGACTATGATGGATGTTTCTTGTGCTCTTTATGTCCTCCAGAGCTAAAGCTCGACAGATCTGAGGACTGAAAGAAAGGAACCGGAGGGTCATAGCAGCTCCAGTTTTGAATAAAAGACAAAAATACCTCCATAAAAAACACTGTAAAAGAAATACTACCCTCACCCACTGTCATCTGCTACCTCCTCCACTGAGATGCCCAGAGGTACCCAAAAGGCCATCCATCAGCAGGGACAGGCGCAGCCAATCATGCCTCTTAAAACCAACCAGACGTTTACCCTCACTCACAGGTGGCTGGGCGGTAATTGCCAGGCGCAACTTTGCCCACCTGGGAAGCTGCCATGGGACACGGGGAGGTAGGGAGAAGTCTGAAATGAGTGGGGTGTGGAAGGGAAGGGAAGGGAAGGGAAGGGAAGGGGGGATATTTTCACGGAACAAACAGAGAGTCAGGACTGGCGGGGAGAAGTGTGGCGAGCAAACCTGATGACTCATCTGAGAGTCGCAGTACGACGCTCCTAATTCCATTGTTAAGTCACCATCTTGTCTCTGCGCCTCGTTGAGTTTGGCTTGCGGTGCCTGCTCCCGTAAACACCCTGTTTTGTAGCTCTGCCATCCCGGACCACTGTGGTGATTGTCATTATGCTGCCTCAGCAGCGCGGGGCCCTGAAGAGAAGAGCAATCATGCTGGTGGAGGATCTTAAATTTCACACCCGTACTGTGGGAGGGAATAGGACATGGGGGGCTTTGGACAAGGTGCTAATTGAGGAGGCGATGCACCACCTGTGTGTGTTCCAAGGCGAGCATTCATCCAAATAGCTGATGCAGGATGTGAGGCTTTGGCTCACTGCTTTCATCACACACAAGGATGCTGAGAGAAGCCAATCTGAATGGGACCCCAGATATACTACAAAATCCGTGTTAATTGCACTTGCATGTGGAAAACAGCCAGTTTATTGTTATTTCATGTCTGCGTGGGTGTAATACACCACAGCCGTCCTTTGAGCAGGCATTTTTAGCTTAGATTTTCCACTGTCTCAAAACAGAGCGGTGTAGGCAGTTCAAACTGTGAGATCTGCCAGTGGTTGTGGCGTTAGATGGCGGAGAGCCCGATTCAGATGTCCGCATGGCGATTGGGTCTGTCAGATAGGCTGGTCGGGGGAAATCAGAGCAAAGCTGAAGACTACTCCTCCAGTCATCAATCACCTGCCTGTGGCCAGCTTGCTAGCCAATCCGCCCAGGCCTCGAGCCCCAGGATTCATCAGAAGGGACAAGGCTTGACATCCAGAAAAATGAGCTCAACCCTCCACACGTCAGGACGTATTGGGGCCCAATGTCATCGACTCGCTCAGCATGAGAGGTCTCCATTCAAAGGGGATAAAAAATATAGAAAATGTGTATCTATATAGTTTCTTCTTCTATTTTTGTTGAAATTCTGACAGTCACTCCCTGAAGATCGGCCTTCTTGGCAGGCCTATGACAAGGAGTTGTAGTAGCACTGCACATATGGTCATATGTGTGTGTGTATGTCTCTCACTCACTTCCCCCATCTCACACTCACACACACTCATCCGGGCTGAGGAGATGAAGGGGAGAGTCATCAGGCTGAAAATGATTAATGCCCCTTTTTGTCCATCCTGGCATCTGGAGCACATCTGCCCCGCTGGGACCAGGACAGATATGGTAGCTGCTTCAGGGATTAAGCTGCCCTTCGCCCCCTCTCCTGAGGCTGCAGGTAAGGGATCCTTTCCTGTAGCCAGCACCGCCCCCTCCTTGAAAAACCCCCCAGGGTAGCGCAGTCTGGGCCCACCTTGGAGCTCAACACATTAAGCGGGGATGATATTTATGATGTGGAAATGGCCTGCTATTTATTCAGGGTACAGAGGATACGGAGACAATTGAGCGTAGTCCCTCTGACTCCTCATTCTCTCTCTCTCTCTCTCTCTCTCTCTCACTCTCTCTCTCTCTCTCTCCATTTATTTTTTCATAAATCTCTCTCTTCCCATCTCACCTCACTTCTCTGCTTACATTTCTCTGAGTTTATTACATTTTTGATGCACAGCTTACCTCACAGTCTGAGGGGCCTGAAGTGTGCCCGTGGGTCTGGTGGTCATGTGATAAAAAAAAAGACAGATGTGTCAGCTGAGAGAGATTTTATTTTTTGTTGCCAAACTCTTCAAATCTTTTGAATGTGCTTCAGCTGCTTTTGTCTGTCTGATTAGATTTGTGGTTTTAAGAGACTGGGAGGAGCAATTTCTGAGACGTTCTCATCTATTCAAAACGGACAGGGAGAGGGGAACTGTACTCTGAACTCACACATAAACAACAAAGGACTCTTACCTTAAATACTTTTGAAGCAGCCTGAACAACATTTCAGTAATACTTTGTTGGGCCTGTAATATCCTAATCATTTATAATTTCTTTTTCCTAACATGACTATGAAATTTTGTGCTGATTATAGAGAAAATAGACACAATGTTACAGTCTAACTGTTAGACTTAGAAATGAATGAATTCCAATTAGTGGTTTATGTAACCTACAGTAGAAAGAGCACAACAGGACAGCCGAACATGTAAAAATGAAAAATTCATCTGCCATAGATAAAAAATAACTTACATTAAAAAAATAGGTATAAAAAAAAAATAGGAATAACCCATGAATATTTATTGTTTACAAGAAGCCTTTTTTTTCAAAGGTATCCCTTTAGAAATCACAATCACAACTTATAAATTCCACTTAACTAGTGCGTAAAGTAAATAAGTAAAAAAAACTGTAAAAAGTTAAATAAATACATTTATAAATAAATCTTTTTTTGCTTTAATACTGTATTATTTACGGACATGTAAAATGAAGCGCTACCAACATTTGTTTATTTTCCAGGTGAATGCATCACATGAATCTTGATTGATTTGTTACATCTTACATGTGTCATGACATCATTTGATCTGATTGATAAAGCAGGTATAAAAAAAAAAGGGAGGGGGGGGTGCAGTAACCAGCATGAGCTCATCATGAATGAGTCACTGTTTTCCAGGAAGTCCTCATATAATGGAGTCTAAATGATCATAGTTCATATTTTGAACACATCTACTGAAGGGCATAGATGGCTATAAATAGAAAATAAAAATAGATTAAATAGAAACACAATGCAAAAGCCAAAGCCCACAGGATACACAGGCCACCAATAACACATCAATACCCCCAATACCACATCATGGGATCCGTGACCACTTTGGAGAATACTTTTTAGCCTGGGTGACACACACACACACACACACACACACACACACACATACACACACACATAGGCGGCTAAGAGAAAAAGAAAGGCCGAGGGGAGGAGTGTGTGAGACTATGACAGTGGATCAATAGTTGTGTTTGTGGCGTCGCTCCCACAGGAGTGGAGCAGTATATGAAAAGCCGCTGCTGATGGCTGAAGGTCCTCTCAGAACATTCCCTGTGTGTTTAGCCCAGAGCCAAGGTTAAACCCAGCACAAAGACGCCACAAAACCTCAGCCTGCCTCCCCGGGGCTACATACACTCACACAGGCAATGCTCACAGGAGCCTTTCTTCTTTCCATGTGTGTGTGTATGAGGCAGAAGATGTGTGCCTCATGGCAACAAAACTGTGAGTCCTCAAGTATTGCACAGCAAAAGGCCTTGACAGCATACTGCTTCACTGTTTTTCATATATTTTTAGTCATCATTAATGAGTTTCATTACAATAACTAGCTGTAATTAAATTAACATTAACATTGGGTCAGACTTCTCGCAGTGAAAACAATACAGTGAGAGATTATACAGTATGACAGCCACATTAGGAAATTACCATACGTGGGTTAATATTCTTGTTGTAAATAAAGTAATGAATTTCATTGATGGCAGACTGTAATTGTGAGCCAAAGCAGAGTTAACCTTGGTGATTTATCCAGACTTAATTTCCATCTTAACACCTCTTTATTGCTTTTACTAGCATTAAACAGCCCCTCTGAGAGCAAGGCAATAACTGCGGGGCCATAACACTGCTAAATCATGCATTTAAAGCAGTTCAGTGTGTATATGGAAGTTTCACTACACCCAGGGTGACTAGAAAACTACACAGGCTCAGACAAATATGAAGTATGACAAAAAAAAAAGTCAATCTCCCGAGGCTCATTTTCCTCTCAAATTATATCTTATTCACCAGATTCTCTGCAGACAAAGGATTTGTGTTGTTGTTAATTATAGCGATGGGAGAAAATAGGAAGCTTGTCATGCTCTCTACAGTAATGATAGGATACTCTGTCAAGCAGCTCTCAAGGTGTCTGCATTCCTTCACTTCAGCCGTCCTCCTTGCGTACAGGCCGTAACTAGCTGCGATGTGCCTCGACAGGCCGTCAGCGCCACAGAGGACTGATGGAATACTAATTAGCGTGCCACCACTTGAATTATTCATGCATCTTAATTAGGGGAGAGATTTCCCATTAGGCTTTTAAATATGACTGAAGAGTTTGGCTCCTATTTTGTGCAGGAGTCAGTGTGCGTGTAAATAGATGAGCACACACACAAACATGGGCTGCTATATGCATACATATGTGGTGTATGCATATATATATAGACAGCATATGTATATATATATAGTCATGTGAAGAAAATGGTCAATCACAACTACACATCATTTATCATAAATATACAGCTTTTGCAAAACTGAGCACAAGAAATGCTCGATCACCACAACTTTTTCTTCTTTAAAGTTCATGAATAATAAATAACAGCTGCTTCTCTGCAAGGCTGCACAGAAAACATACCAGTCCTGCTGCCCTGCTATAGGGTTCACCAATTAACTAATGTGCTACAGCTAAGACAGTAGACAGTAACTGCCAGTGCATGATGTTCCTCTCCATCTCTCTGCTTTCCTTTTATGCTGAGGTACCAAGTGATAGCCGGCTCGAGCTGCAGCCACATCCATCTGCTGCAGTTTAGCAGGGAAATTAGGCACTCAATGTAGCATATTTGTTTAAGTAATTGGAAAGTAATTAATAACCTGAAAATATAATAACATGCTCAGCAGCAGCTCTTCTTCTGCAAACCATTCAGGGGAAATGTAGTGGCTGCTGCCAAGCGTGTGTGTATGTGTGTGCATGTGTGTGTGTGTGTGTGTCCTGTCAGCATATTACAGTGCAGCTGCTTTACGCATATCTAGGAGTGAGATAAATAGAAATGACAGTAGAAAGGGGAGAGAGGGGAGAAATCAAATGTTGATTCATAGGTGAGGCACCGACAAAGTGCTCTACATGACATAACTCTGCAGGGTGCTCATTGGCCCGCCCATTTGGCTGTAGACACTGCGGCACAAGCTCCCATAACCGCACAGCGAGGAATAGGAGCCCAAGGATTAGGGCCGACATTAAACCCGGCCTCTAATTACGCTGTTCGGAGATTGTTTTTCATAAATATTTGATGAAATGTCATCTGCTGCTCTGAGGTGCTGGGAGGGGAGTGTGTGAAAGGGGCTCAGTTTTCACACTCAGACACTCACACACACACACACACACACACACACACACACACACACACACACACACACACGTATATGTAGACAGCATACAGCCTGTCTTTTCCCTTTCTTGCTCTCAAACACTTAAGCCATACTTCATTTAATCAGCTCATTGAATCTAGCTGCTAATTTTTGTATAATGCCCATCAGCTGATGAGCTGATTACATTTATTCGAAGGTTTTCATAACCAAGCTCTGACCTTGTCAGGCAGCACCATAGACAAACAATTAACAGCTAAACCAACAGTGTTTCTTTGCTGAAGGTCCAGAGGGATTTTTTTCTCCTTAGAAAAAGAACAAAGTGATGGAACTGTACATTCATGTGGTTGTTTTCCCCCAAATCTTCACACCTGTCATACAACTAAAAGTCATAATTACTGATGATCCTAAACTTCTCAGACAGAAACTGGCAGCTTGTGAGAACCAGTACTTGCTTTGAGAACATCAAAATCTGTCAATATATGTTATAAAATACAGAAAGTGATCTGTTCTGCAATTCTTTTGTTTGCCATTGATACTGCTTGTAAATCGCTCCATCAGTCAAACCTTGGGCTATTTTGTTGCTCCCCTGGGTCTCTTCACATGGATCCTCCTTTACACTAAGGATCTATTGCGATGCACTGATGCAGTATTAGACACACATTACAAATGCCTGAAAAGACAACTTCTGATTTGTGTGGTGAAATATCTTTACTTTGTATGAGTGACTTTAGCGTAATATTCATGATGCTCAGTGCAAAGTGTCCCATACATAGAAGAAAAAGTGTTTTTTGATGATTGGTTTAAACCTAAATTACAAACATATTGTCTCATGGAAAACAGCAGAGCCTCATGTGAAAAAGAATTGAACCAAATGTCACATATCAGTGTGCACAGTTGCAGTATGTTCAGGTACACTAGCATTAGCTGTAGACAAAGGCAAATTCTCAGAAAAAAGGTTTGTTTTGAGATTTATATGAAATTAAAGTCCATTTCATGATTGATTGATCATTAAAGGATGTTTTTAAAAAAGATGGTTTGACAGTTTGAGTTGGATGAAAAAATCACACTAATCACATCTGTGCAGCAAATACGAAGCTTTAACCAGCAGGAAGGTAGCTTAGCTTGGCTTATATGACGAGTGAAGCAGGGGGAAACAGCTCCATCCAAAAGTAACTATATCCACCCAGCAGTGCCTCTAAAGCTTCAGCTTATCAGTTTAATCTGCACAAACACCAAAATGTAAAAACCACAGTTGGCATTTTTAAAACTTATGTCTTGCCCAGAAGCAGTAAGTTTTTGCAGTTTTCTTTTTACACTGCAGCTTTCGTACTGATTAAACAAATAAGATATAATGTGATAATTAGTCAGTGGTATTGCTGCTGTTAAATGGATGGTGTTACCTTCGGACAGAGGCAGGGTAACTGTTTCCCTGTGTCTTTATTTCCAGTTTTATGCTAAGCTAAGCTAATCGTCTCCTGTCTCCTGCTACGTATAAAACTGACACAGCAATAAAGTGAATAAGCATATTTCTCAGAATGTTTAACTGCTTTTCAAAGGCCACACTTTAAAAAGGACTTTTGACTTTTGATTAAGGGGGGGGGGGGGTTGCTGCAGGGGTTTGCTGCAGATTTTATTTGCGAGGCTTGGGAGAGAATTAAATTCTTTGCAACAAAGGACATTTTTCATGGCAAATACTGTTACATCACTGAAACTGTGTTTTTGGCATAGACTGTAAATAAAGATAGACGTAGCCTCCGTCGTGACATCAACCATAAGTTTTCTGAAGGGTGGTTTTGATGCTCAGCGTGGGCTGCTTCACCATCGCCGTCTTCGCAGTACCTCACTTGTGGCTGATTGAGAAATGGTGGGGCATGTGGAGCAAAGACTTTGGTGAATGTGGGTTTGTGGCAAGCATACGCTCACCCACTCATCACTCAAAGCGGCACGCCCTCAATTACGCATGACTTTAAGCCTTCATTAAATTATACGGGTGAGTTATAGAAAAATTCACCCCCCGTACAGTTGTCATGAAGGAGGAAATTAGAAATTAGAGAGACCAAAAACGTTTTTTGTACCAGGCTGTAAACATGTTTCTTTCTGCAGTAAATTTGGACATTGTAACATGAAAGTCTATGGGGACTGACTTCCGGGGATTGGCTTTTGGGGCCAGTCTCAAGTGGCCATTTGAGGGACCGCAGTTTTTGGCACTTTGGTGTTGGCTTCATGTTTCAGCCCTGGAGGTTGATGCTTGCCTTTTGGTGTCTCAAGTCTGCGTGGGCTGAGCGCTTTAAAGTACATGATGCTACAATAAATAACATCTAACTAACTACCACTGCAACACCTGCTGCTATAAGCAGGTGGTGTGCTGTATATGTACAGTACAGGCCTGATTGGCACATTAGATCTGTAAATGTTCTGCTTATATAACAGGTGTGCTAAATATAATGTTATAGACTATGATGAGCCTCATGTTTAACTTTATAGCAGGTATTTTAACTCTGGAGTTTTCATGGGTCCCATGACTTTTTTTTTACCCACTCCTCCTGGGACCTTCTCATTTACAAATTAAGAAAGCATACAACCTGTTCTTGGATCACTTGATAAATCTACATAAACACTATCTCACACACACAAAGCTCTCCCTGAGCGGACGCCTAAGCAGCTGCTGGTTGGGGCTCTTCGGGATCATCGCTTACATTATCAAACTCCACCGTGGAGTTTTTCAGGTGTCCTTGGAAAAGTGTGTGTCAAGAGCGATGGATCCAGGTGGAGGAAGACAGGAGGGATCTCCCAGCTCGCTGCTGCCGCTTTGTAGCTCCACCAAGACGGCAAATTGACAGCTGTTTCACTGCTTGAGAGGCCTGCTTTGAAATTTCTATTTTCCTTCTCTCTGTTGAACGACAGTGAAATGACTCATGAAGAACAGTGGATGATGCAGACATGTTAGTGCAATGATCTGACCGATAAATTAGGGTTGTTCTGCTGTGTGGTCTTGGTGTCTACCATGTCTGTTGAAATGGGCCTGGGCATGAAAGTCAGTGGACTAATGCCTTTATACTGTAGTGGCCTGTAAAATGCAAGTATACTAATATTTAATATTGAGTGTTTCTGTCACATGGTAACATACTGTATTTGACAATGAGAGCTGTTAAAATCCTGTCACGACAAAAATAGAAATACTATGTTTTTACTTGTAAGCATCCAACAGGATTATGTTGCAACAAATAACATTTTTATTACATTTTTATTTCTAATACTGCCCCATGGCTAACTGGCTAACTGCCTCTGACTGACAACACAAGAACAATGCTGCTCCTAATTTATATGTCATTTACATGAGGGTGCTGCCTGAAATGCTCAGCTTCAGCCTCTGTCTTTTAGAATGATATCATGTATGTAGCTGTTGTGCATAATTAGGATTCTTTTATAGGTTTCTCATTGCGAAATAAGAGTTTTGAACCAATCATGAAATAGTCACTGGTTGCTGGCTACATTGATCAGCTTGCAGTGAAGTGCTGTGTCTCAATTAGCATAGTTCCATACTAACATTTGCTGTTTTGAGTGCATAAGTCCGTATGTATGGCAACACGTATGGCAGTGCCATCTTGGGTATGTAGCAGATGGGGAAGGACCCACCAACATATTCTCAATCTTAACTTTCAAACCTAATTACTATGTCGCATGACACAGGAGCACACATGGGACAGTAAAACCTTCATTTTCAAGTCAAGTGATTAAAGCAGCCGGCAGGTGGGCAACAATCATGGTCACGTTAAGGATCGTCATTTCCGGTGAGTGCACAACTGCAGTGTTTGATTTGGGATAACACTACCATGCTGAAATGCACTGCGCCAGTGAGTGTACCGTATGTGTGTACTCCGTGAGTGTACTGACTCAAGTACCCGATTTGAGACACAGCAAATGTGTGCCCCAAAAAGTAGCGAGATTTGTCACTAGTTTTTTAAAGTTGCCAAACCTAGCAAGACAGTCACTCAGCTGGTGACACTGTTGAGATCTGAGATCACGCCACATGGCAAAACCACTACAAAAAAGTACAACAAGGCTGGAAACACAAGCACCTGATGATCGAACTGGATGTAAACAAGGCTGCTGGTTACTCAAACTTGGCAAAGGGTGAAATCATTACAGTTACTGTCCATTATAAAACATCCATCACAGTTTACAAACCAACTTCCTGGTTCAAACATCAACAATGAGGGATTGTCAGAGACATTTTGACAGTGCTCACTTTCAGTTTTACCTGCAGAATAAATAACTTAGATCAAGTCTGACATACATTCACATACACATTCATTCCTCTTTAATATGAACCTGTATAAAACGTCCGCCAGCCACCGTGCAGGCCTCAGGGTGCCCTTCGATTTGGTGTAAAACACTAATCCTCCTCATTTATCCAGACCTGATAAATATGTGTACTTTTTTTTACGAAGCCGTACGCTGGGGGTCCAGTGAAGCCTCCATCTGAGACCAGCACAGACCTGACCAGGTACCCGAAAGGGTCAAGAGGGCGAGTGGGGTTGTTCCAGAGAAACATGTGTCTGAGGATGAATGAGTCTCTGTTCCCACTGACCTTAGTGGCAAGCCTGTGGCTTGATGTGCTTCCACACACTAAGAGCACAAATGTCGAAAGATGGAGAAATGAGCCTGTGCAAACACACTCAGTCTGCACATACAAAAAAGAAAATATATTTCCATGTGTCTGTGCCTCATGACCTTGTCGGCTCACCAGAGCTCATTATAGAGGAAAGCAACGGTGGAATCGGTGGCAATGAAAAAGCAGACAAGACCCTCGGATTGTTGGAGCCAACATGAAAGCGCTCAGCTATCAGGGAGAGAAGTCAGGCGAAAGGGTGCTGGTGGTGGGGGCAGTGTAAGAACGAACGAACGAGCTGTCCACGAACTGGAATATGAAGTGTACTGGTTTGCATAATTTAAGGTTAATGAGGAAACAACAGCAGATAAAATCTCCCTCATTTTATCCCGGGTGGCTTTGCTCTATCGGGGCGCTTTTCATTAAAAAGGCATCAGATGCAGTGCTTTAATGATCTGTGAATTCATCAAAGTTTCACCTCATTTTACATTACATCACGTTCGTGGAAGTGAGAGCGTGTTTCCTTTTCAAAGAGATGCTCAGACCTATTTAGCTGCGGTGGATCAGTGGAGCAAGCACGCTGGAGCTTCTCCATCCCTTTCCAACCAGTCTTTTAACTCTGCCATCGACTAATGCTCACATACTGTAAGATCAGATACATATTAACACAGACAGGTTTCCACTACTATGTTGATCTGCAATACATGAAGTAGTAGTCATTAATACGACTACAGTGCAACTGATCACACAGACAAATGACAGTATGAAATGCATCATATGCGTTACATTAAATGTACCAAATAGGAAACACATTTGTGTGTGTGTGTGTCTGTGCGTGTGTGTGTGCGTATATGAATGATTTTGTGTGAAAAATACACAAAACCTTGACTCTTAATGAGTGTTTTGTACGCAGAGGCAACCTTTAGCCCTCTCTCTCTCTCAGTTATCGTTACAAAGGTAATTCGAGGGACAATGAGGGACAATGCCCCACCCCACCCACCCACCTACCTTCATGTGCCTAATCACACCTCTATTTGCATGGACAGCCCTGAGAATCAGCCTCAATAACACTGTGCTGCTTTGAAAGATGAGTTTTTAATCTGGGAAAGGAGATGAGTTTCTGACCCGCACCTGTTTGTTTCCGTAGTTTCTTTCCCCGTCGTACAGAAGTGACCTGCGGGTAAATTTGCAGAGGCAGGATAGCTGCTCGGTTCCCTAAGTACTGTCATTGTGCATTCATTAATATCCCCATATCTGACATGGCAGGGAAAATGGTTCTTGGCGAAAAAGGGCACTTGTCGTGGTGGGTGAGACTCCCTAACAGGCAATCAGATGAGCTGACAGCGAGTGTCAGCCACTGTGTGTGTGTGTGTGTGTGTGTGTCTGTGTGTGTTTGTGTGTGTGCAGGCAACAGAGAAGGCTGCAGTCTTTGGGAGAGGTGTGGGTATTTATTCTTCTCCCATTGCCCTCTATTGACCCATGTAATGGAGAATTGTACAAGGGGAAGTGTTTGAAATATCCTTTGGATGTAGGTAATGTGTTCATCTAGGGGAGTGGACCCGGCTTTCAACCCCATACGATCTGTCTCTTTCTCTCACACACACATTAGCATATGGATGAATACGGTAATATACTGTGACATGCAGCATCCATATACTTACACTGTTGTTCTTAAGTTTATTTAAGCTATTGAGCAAACTATTCCAATAAGATGTTATGGTACAAATGCAGAAAATTCATGTGTGACTCAGGTTTGATTTTCTCAGTATGAAACTAGTAAAATGTGCTACAGATACCTTCAGTTTTGAAGGAAAGATGAGAGGTTGTCGCATTCAACTTGTGTCAAATAGAGTATAATTCACCACTGCACAGTGTTGCTGGTGGCTCAGGAGGTAGAGCGGGTCAGCTCCTTCAGGCTGCACGTTGAAGTGTCCTTGGGCAAGATACTGAACCCCAAATTGCCCGATGGCAGTTCCATCAGTGTATGAGTGTGTGTATGGGTGTGATGTACGAATGTGAGCAAAGAGGTGAATATGGAATGTACTGTAAAGCGCTTTGAGTGGTCAGTGTGACTAGAAAAGCGCTATACAAGTGCAAGTCCACTTACCGTTTGTTTACACTCATGGATCTACACGTTTAACTGTTCTTCCAAGTGTTTTTGGTCCAGGAACTGTGATGATCCACCATCAATGTGTCCATTAGCAAGGCATTTCATCCCCAGCATAGCATTAACTCTGCAGAGGGTGGAAGCCTCCGCTAATGAATGTGTGCTACAGCGCAAACACACTGAGCCTGTGTGCGCAGCAAAACCACAGCAGGTAAACAAAGGTAAGACAGAGTTTACAATTAGAGATTGTGCTGTCTACCGTATTCAGCTCATGCAAATTGCTGCCATATGATTTGAATACTCCAGGCCAAGATGCGTTAAGCTGGCACCAGTTTAACTTTTCGTGGAAAAGCAATTCACTTGCAACCCTGAATACAAACAAACCTCAAGCATATTTCACTACACAAACAGCTCATCACACCGTCCCACTGAGGATAAACACACACACACACACACACACACACACACAGACTCGAATATGCACAGATTTGCTGTTCATGTGGGTATTTTGACACACATCCACTGAACACAAGTAAAAATAAACACAAACACACCAATCCTGATTACCCACAGCTCCTGCATCAAAACAAGATCCTCAACGAGGCAGATCTGAGCGTGCACGCTAAACTTCATCACCTTGTTTACTGTGTCTGTTTATATCGCTGGATGTGTGAAGGCGCTTCAGTGCAGCAGCAGCCTTCATCTTGCCATTACTGCTCCGCTTTATATTGTTGCCAAAATCACAGGTGACAGGCCACTTTTCCCAGGTGCTCGACACAAACCCTCCTCTCAGCGCGCGCTGCAGGCAGAGCCATTTGACGGCGATAGCACCCGACACACACAGGTTTCATATATTCAGTCTGAGTATGAGACGGCAGAGGGAGAAAAGAAGGCAGTGAAAAGCTACCGTTATCGCTATTAACTGTCAAAGTCACCTTCACCCCGAGGCACAGCCCGCGCTGAACACACACGAAACAAACGCACACACACACACACACACACACACACATTCATAGGCTGCAAGTAGCTGTTGTTGGGAGTGAGTGTATGTTATTTTGAAAAGCTGAGATCAAAACCAGGCCAACACACCTCACTGTTCACCAAACACACCTTCAGCCATCAGAAAAAAAAAAAGATTAAGTGTGAACCATGTAGGAAATAAAAAAAAAAAACTCACAAAGAACAAAAAGTGTCTGTGAATTTCTGCACTGCATTGTCATCGCTGTGCCATATTTCCAGGACCTCAGGATCGCACCTCATCTTTATTTTTGCTCAGCAGACGGCCTGAAAGTGTGGCAATGGAGTGTCTGAGGGTGTCACCCGAACACCTGCCGAGCGCTCCACCAGGATAACTTGGGAGCCTAATTATCAAGCAATTTGAAACAGCATTCTGTTGCCTCTTCCGCCGTTTTAATTAGAGGTCACACCAAATGAGCTTTTAACTACTGTCATTCCAGGAGTGGAATCTTTTTTTCACCGAAGGCTGCTTTGTAGAAGACAGCGCCACGGGCAGCTCGCCAAAAGCAACAACAAAGAAAAGATTATCACGCAAATGGAAACTAAGGAATATTTAAAAAAAAAAAAAAAAGTGTTGCATGTATTTATCTCTTTCTTTCAATTGGCTCTGTTGCCGTTACTAAGGGAAGAGGCAGGTAGGAAGCAAGAAGGGAAGGTATGAAAGGAAGGAAGGGAGCAGCAATAAGGCACAGTGAGGTGTCATGAGGATGTGACAGATAAAAACCGGAGGAAGGAAGGGAGCAGAATGGCAGAATGAAAGGAAAACATCCTGAATAACAAAAAGGCAGATGAAGGAATGAATGGATGTCTGAATGGAAAGGCAGAAAGAGCAGAGGCATGGCAGGAGGGGAGGGAAGGAGGGAAAGGAAACGCGCCTCTGTTAGCAGTTGCTTTTTCTGATTGAAAAAGGGTCGTTACCTGCTTCCTCTACGGAGAGAGTAAAAAAGTGCGGAGACTGAGAAATGAGGCCGAACAGAGGGAAGGGATGAGAGAAATGAGGGACAGCTGAGAACAGTAAATGCATGAAGGAAGCATGAGCAGAGGAGTGATAAAAGGAAGTGTGGAGAGATGGAAGTGAGGAAGTCCGTAAAGTAGGGAAATGGTAAGAAGGTAAAAACCACAGGAAGGAGAGCAAGAGTGAGGGCCTGACAGGAAAAATGAAACATAAAGGAGGAAGGATGATGCACAGTTGTTGTTGTTGTCTTTCGGCTACAGTCGATCACCATGGGGATATTTTATTTGGCTCAGGTTTTATGCTGTAATGCCCTTCCTGGCGCAAGAAGGATGATGCATTAGTGAACATCCTAAATTTAAACAATGGAAGTATGATGGAGAGATGGGATGAACAGAAGCAGGATGAGGTTTAGGAAAAGGACAAAAGAAGGATAAATGAAGCCAAGAAAGAGAGAGAAAAAGAAAGGATAGATGAACAAAAAAGGAGTAGATTAAAGCAAGACAAAATGTGCAAAAGGGACAGAAGAGATAAAAAGTAGCAAATAAGAGAAGAAAGAGAAGGAAGACTGAAAGAAGGAAAAGAAAAGCACTAAGGGAGAGATGGGAGGAGGGCGACGATGGAAGAGAGAAAACAGCTCTACTGATAGAAGGATAGATTGATGCAGACAAGACAAACGGAGGTCTGACTGATGGACAGTAAAGCATGATGGGAAGGCTAACAGCTCTCCTGAAAACACCCCAAAAATTCTTTTAGACCAAACTTATGTGGTCAAACTTTGCACTTGAAACTAAAAGAGACCCTCAGATTTTATTGATTGTGAGAGCAGCGGAGTCGGAGGCTGACAACAAGAGATTGTCATGGAAAGAGGAAGATTCAGGAGGCGTGTTTGCTTATTGCAACTTTTTAAATCTGCCTCCACTTCGCTCAATTTCTGGAGACAGCCAAGGTAATTCAAATCGATTCTAAGTCCTTCAATTACAGACACACTGACAACAGTTTGGAGAGAGGGAAATGGATTTTTCATGCTCATCTGCGAGCCAAGGCCAAAGCTGAGGACCGCAACAGCAGCGCGGTAACAAAGCACAGCGCTCTGGCAGCCTTGGCTCCTCCTTCACTCTTGACGTTTTTACTCTCTCCCACCGTGTTGCTTTTCCTCCTTAACATCTGTCGACAACTATTTTCTATGATTTCAGGCTGGTGGTATGACAATAACGGCGGTGGACAGGAGAAGCTGGATCCGCTCTCTCCTTTTAGATTTCTGTGAATGAGAGGAACAAAACAAACACGCTTCCTTTCCGTGTTTGTTCGATCCCTTGGGGGAGGAATATGTTTGCTGTCTTTATATTAGAACCTCTGCATGAGCACATGTTCATACTGTACACAAGGATAGACACTGCACTCACACACACACACACACAAACTCTCGTGGCCCTTATCAGTCCGCCGACTGCTCGACAGATGCACAGGCAGAAAATTGTAAATATTGAGCAACTCCTTGTCCCTGAAAGATGAAGTACAATAGCCACAGGCAATTCATGCCGCTATTGCTTTTTTTTATGAACTAATATGTTCATAGTTGTTGCTTCCAAATTACTCAATAAATATCCAATACTTCCTGAGAGATGGCCTTGACCCTGTTGTCTGAAAGAATGCTTTTCACCAGCAGCGGCTCTCCCAACACACTTAAACACTGAAGGCAGCTTCATAAAGTGGCAATTACCGTTTTGACATCAATTCAGAAGCACATAAAAAACCTGCCGTGTTTTTTTGCGAAAGCAAAATGGACAATTACAGAGACAAACAAAGTGAAGCACCAAGGGTGAAAAGGAAAAGTCCCCCGCCATAGTAATTCAGCTTAATTAAAGGAGCAGCTCGCCCCAAAGGGTCGTTTAAAACAGCACTCCCTTTCTCTCACCTCCAGAGGTATTAGCTGAGTTAAAAGCAGCGGGCCACATGATAGGAGTCTTCAGGCTGACCTCCAAAGCTTCTTTCCCCCTCATCTATATTTATATGAAGAAGCGACACTAATTTTGCCCAGTAAATCAGTGTGCACATTTTATTGTGACCTCCAGCTTGACACTGAATTAAACAATATCAGGGCCCGAGAAGCCCGCTTTAACAAGCCTTAAATTCCTCCGTCCAATCCATCAGCGGGGATATTTCTGACACGCGGAGGGAAGAGCATGAAATAAGGCAATTATTGAACCCTTCAGCCCATTTCTACGGCTTGGCTGGCTGGCACGCTGCAGCACAGAGACACAGACCTCTGAGTTTGTGTCTGGAGATGACTCTTGCCGATAGGGACGCTGGAAATTAATATGTTACAAATAAATTATAGTAGTTAGCAAACAATTTCACTTGGCAGCTCTTTCTCTACTTCATGTCAAGGTTGGCAGCAGCATGTCACTTCTAGCTATATGACAAACAAGCACATGTAGCAACCGCAGCAATCAGCAGATGGCGTGTCTGGAGTCCCCTTGACTTTGTCCAACAGAAAAACAAGTCACCAGCGTTTGAGAGACGAGACTCGGTTTTCTCTGAGTGTTCCTCTCTGGTGCTCACAGGAGGGGAGGAAAAAAACCCTGCTATGCGTGTGTGTCTTTCATGGAGGTGGCAGTGGATCCTGTGTGTCTGGGCGTGCTCTCAGATTGCCTGACAGATAATCCATCACACAGTCAGTGTGTCTGACAGGAAGAGGTCTCAGTCAACTCTTTGTCTCTGTGTGCGGCTTCGTATAGGGCCTATGAAGGACAGTCGCTCCTCTCAAGTCTCCCTTGGGACGACAAACACTTGAGTTTCATTTGAATACTGAAGGTGGGTGATTTGAGGAGTTCGAGTCTGTGAGTGAACCGGTCAGCAGACGAAGAGCAAATCACTGAGGGAAACAGTGTGAACAATATAATATGCTGTGTGGTATACTTCTGAATTTTGTGTATACCTGAACGAGTTCTCTGAGCTCTTGTTTTTACACTACTGCAGATTAATCCAAATCAATGTATTAATTAATACAATGCATTGAAAAATTGTGTCACTTTGTTCTTGCGTCACCTTCGAGTAAAAAGTTCTTAAGCCACCAAGAACTGGATGTTGACATCAGGTGTTTAACTGAATGTCATTTTGCAGATCAAAAGCCAGCCATCCATAACGTAGTGATGTGTGTAAGTGTTAAGTAATGAGGGTGAGTGTATGTATTAATGATGATCTCTCTTAAGTTTAAGTTTCCCTTTGGTCGAGTTGAGCTGCTGCGATTAGTCGAATAATTGATCAGTCGACAGGAAATCAGAAATCGTTTAGCATTTGATGTTTGCAGCTTCTCGGATGAGAATTTGCTGCTCTGTTGTAAAATAAAAGTCTGTTACAACAATCCTTGTGTTTTACTTACATTTTCAAACCTACTGTATAATTTTAACAAACTGAATATCATTGTATATTGGACATCTCACATTTTTCTCTGGGAAAATGTGACATTTTTTTATTGTTTTCTGATGATTTATAGATTAAACACTTAATTGAGAAAAAAACGGTCAACTCATCAAATATGAAAATAATGGTTAGCTGCAGCTGTACAGAATTATCCACCAATGGTTGTAGTTTCGTAAATGTTCTTTTTAGTTAGCAACCACGACGTGTAACTGATTCTGTAACTGATTAGACTGTTTAGTCACAATATCTTTATACATCACCTTAGTCTGGGAGGAGGAAATTATTATAACATAATGTTATTGTTATTTTCCTAGTTTTCTCATAATTTATCAACAAAACAATTAACTGAAAAACAAACATTATAATTGTTAGTTGCAGCCTTAGTTTGAAACTAAAATCGGACTATGCTATCTTCCACCAAACATAAGTTCTCATTAGTTCTCGGAGTAATGTTGACAAAGATGACATGAATTACTTGGAATAAGCACTTACTGTATATTCAAAGTTTACCTCATGGCTGGACTGTGTTTTCTTTTGCTCAGGTAGTCAACAGTCTGGGCTCAAAGGCACACAACTATACAAACTGTTGAGGGTCTGCTTTTCCCCGCTGACGTTACATTTATTCTGCAAATTTACTCTCTCCAGTGTTGAATGTTTATTTCCATCTGTCTTTTCCTCCAAGAAACTAATGTGATCAAATAAACACAAAACTTGTCTTGAAATGTTTCCTTTTAATCTCTCAAATTATATACACAGTTTTTTCACTGTAACCAAGATATCCTGTCAATATACATTCATTACAATAAAAAAAGTAATATTATATTTTTTTTTATTTTGTCCCCTCAACACCGCTGTATGAAACTATTGTTACTATTGGACTGCAAGAGTTGGCAAGACAGTTTACAAATCCCTTTAGCCTTCATGAAATAGGCACAGATTGATGCAGTTAACACTGTATATCATAGAGTGAAGTAGCACTTTACAAATAAGACATGATGTACATAATTCACAGCATGGGTACTTCATCCATCTCATGTGACACAGATAAGGCCTTGGATCGATTAGTAGACATGAACCAACTTGGACAGTAAAGTAAAAAAAAAAAAAAAAAAAGCAAACAAACCAAAACAGGTATATGTGAGCTGCCATTCATTTCAGCTAAGTGCCATCAAATGATTTCATAACTCATCAACAGTCGAACTCTACCTTTGAAGTGCCTTATGGCAAGACTGGAGGTGAAAGTGGATAAATCCTCTCTTAATTCATATTCTGTACAAATGGCATAATATGCAGAGAGAAAGCCACGTCCTTCACCTTGGAATGGAATGCACAAAGTGTTGGGCCCTGTCTAATCTCTGAAAGAGGCCACTAGAGCTTTATGATTAGATGACTGGATTATTTTCACTTCCATTATGTAAAATAGTAATGAACATGAACATCAGAGTGATTTATCCCAATTGAAACACATGTAATTGAGAAAGAATTATGAATGAAGCAGCTGATCTGCACTGCGCACGCACGCACGCACGCACGCACGCACGCACGCACGCACGCACACACGCACACACACACACACACACACACCACACACACACACACACACACACACAGATGAGTGTAAAAGTTGAATTATATAAGGCGTTGAGGTGATAGACCACCTCAAAACCTGTGGTATGGATATTTTGTTGGCAAAGAATTCATGATTTGGACACTAGTGCCATGAGAGCAAAGGCTTGAAGTTGTGGAGGTCTGAATGTGCGACGGAGATGACGGTCTGAGGCAGTAATGAATGTTAATGATGGGTGGACGGGTGAAGAGTGTAGTGAGGTTACACTGTGGGTTTTCTATTTCTTGATGGCGGCCACCGCTTTCTTGGCGGCATCATCCAGGTTTTCTGCTGCTGTGATGGGCAGGCCGCTCTCCGTCAGGATCCTCTTGGCCTCGTGGACGTTGGTGCCTAACAGACAGAGGAGAACGCTGTTACAACAGGTAACAACAGAAATGACAAAAAACTGGCTTAACAAGGTTGAACCTGATCCCCCATCTGCACCGATGTTAAAAACCACGCTGTGTGAAAGACGAAGAGCTCCTTCGGAGGAATCACTCCACACTCATGACAGATGGATGGAGTTATGGGTGAGTGGTGGCAAATTCAACTGCTCGTCCAAACGCAGCTTTGTCTGTGAACTACATCAGCGAGGCAAAAGGGCAATTTGTGAGCAGTGTTTATGTGTGTGTGTGTGTGTGTGTGTGTGTGTGTGTGTGTGCTCCCCTGGCTGCACAGAGGTCATGGGTAGCAGGTGCTGGATGGTATGGAGGTGCCCATGGCCCGATAGGCCCGCAACCAAGCAGAGAGAGAGAGAGACAGAGAGACAGAGAGACAGAGAGAGAGAGAGAGAGAGAGAGAGAGAGAGAGAGAGAGAGAGAGAGAGAGAGACCAGCAGACACTATGCACAACCCTGAGGCTCTACAAAGTGAACTGGCTGCCTCCCAGCGCTGCACACTGCGCAGCCAAACACAAGCCTGACAAGCCTGTCACAACACAGGGCAGGGGGCGCCGCACTGGACGGAAGGACACACGGAGCGAGGGGAGAGTGAATGAGAAGGAAGAGAGACAGCAACAGAGCAAAAGGTCAAATGAAGTAGGATTGTCTCCTTGCTGCAGCAAAGAAACAGCTAAAACCAGCGTTTGTGGCATTTACTGATTTCACACACGAATATGGACTAAAAGAAAAAGCCATTTACAGAATCTGTCTGATCTGGTATCAGAAATCCTTCTCTCTGTTGGGTGTGAGGACTTTCATTTGTTTTTATTTTTTCATTCTTTTTTAAAGTTTTTACCATATGCCAAGTGTAAAACTGAAACCACTTTTCTTTTCAAATGTCGTAGAAAAATCCAGTAAAAAAAGACAAACAAACTATAATCTACTTCGAAATGAGTCGATCAACACAAATTTAACTGGAAACATTTTACATTTTATGATTTTTTAAAGCAAAAATCACTGGTTCACACAGATTTCTGGTTTCTGAAGTGTTGGCTGAACCAAACAATACAACTGAAAAAGTCACCACAGGTTCTGGAAACTTGTGACAGGCACTTTTTCACAATGTCTAGACATTTTCTGTAACTAATCAACTGATTTATCAAAAATGAAAATTAGCATTACTGTATGTATGTACTTAAAAATATATAATGTGATGCCACACTCACTCTGATCAAATGTGTTAAATGTTTGGAGGTGTGAATGTGAGTGTGCGTGTGTGTGTGTGTGTGTGTGTCAGTGCTTAGACACTTACAAGTTGACCTTAGCTCTCCTCGCTGGCGTGTAATTAAGCCTGCGTGATATGTGAATTCTCCGGAGGCCAGGCCACCCTGATCAATAGACCCTTCATGAGGAATTCTATTACCAGCGCCACTTAACGCCTAATATTTCATCTCTTTTGACCAGCCAGATAATAAGTCATTCCAAACACATTTCTGCAGGCTCACACTCCAAACAATCAATTCTGCAATGTAATTAATTAGAATAAGAGCAGGAAAAGACCTTCCTCTGGCACATAGACTGTGGATAGTGTGTCTGTAGTCATTTTCTCATTAGATACCATAGAATATTTTGTGTGTGTGTGTATGTGTGTGTGTGTGTCCATACACAAATTTATAGTCTCAACTGACAATGGTGTTGCTCAAAGTGAGGAGACAGGGACGGTACTATATGCGTTACATTCTACAGGCTGACCTATGAACTTCATTGGGATTTACAGATCCATATTATCATACTGACAAGTTTGTCTGTCGGATGATTACAACAAAGTTGCGACACAACAAACCTGACACAGATGAAACTCTGGGAGAGGCAGCCACATGTGACCACAGCAAATACATAATGCAAGAGATACTCTCAAAAGACAAATATGCCTATGGAAAGTGTATATAGCTCTGAAACAAAATAAACAACACATGCAGTTTGGCTATTTTTTCATTCCATAAATATTCATGAGCAGGTATTGTGTGTGCGGCTCTGTTTATACATTGCTGCATCTGTGGTACCTGTGTTATCCATGTAATGTGTGGGGAGGGAATCACACATCTGTGGGAGTGCAAAAGAAGAGACATGCATTTATGTGGATCTCTTTCTGCTTATGGTCAAGTGTGTGTGTGTGTGTGTGTGTGTGTGTGTGTGTGTGTGTGTGTGTGTGAGTGAGCTGACTGCAGTTCCACTGTGAGCGGTAGGGAGCACTAATAGCTCACAGCAGCACGAGTGCGGACAGAGCCCAGCTGGATACAACACCACCAGGTGTGTGTGAATGTGTGTGTGTGTGTGTGTGTGTGTGTGTGTGTTAGTGTGTGTGGAGTATGCTAAGTATATGTGTGTGTTCACCTGCAGCCACTAGGTGCTGCCAGAGACCTACTCACAGCCTGGATAGGGGCATACGGTATAAAGTACAAGGCATGCACACATGAAAGGCACACACACCAACAGAACTTTTATTTTGAAGAGAAATTCCATATGATTAACTTTAAAAAGTGGCATTAAAAAGGTGTAAACATAACATTTTCAGATTTTTACTGTTCCATAGCACAAACTGATCACATCTCCAGGGCTGGATGTGGTTACTCATCAGTAGCATTGAGCATGTGAAATCTCTGGATTTCATAAGTTGCTGCTCCGATCTTTGTTTTCTAACAAGTGTCTATTGGATTTTCATGTCAGTCCCAGTCCACATCAACACCATTTTCCCACAGCTCTGAAAGCTGTCCAAACTGCTGAACGACGGATCAACTGACCGGCCTTATAAGACAGCTCAGCGACAAGGCTTTAAACACACTGTTCCAGCCAGAACAACAAAGGACCAAGCAGCGCTCAGTATTTTGCCTTGTGATATATTGCCACTTCACAACACATTTCCTGTTGGATCTCTGCTCTAATTAGCAAGCGTACTTGTGACTATTGTGAAAATGTCACTTTAATGTGAGTCAATTGCAGGCCACCATATTTCAACAGGATAATAAGGCTTGGGGCGGTGCCAAACAGTTGTGCTGGAGGGATTCTGTTGATGCTGCAGTTCCTAAAATTGTGACTAATTCTGCCTGCACACGCTCTGTTTACTGAAGATAAGATCTGATGAGATAAGACCCACAGAGTGACTATAGTTCTAATCGTTCCCTATAAGAAAGGGTGTGTTCTGCTACTGTAGAAGGTAAAGATCTGAAACGAAAGGATGTAAAAGCTTGATAATGTATCTACAGCTGTTTATACATTAGTTCGGTGCAGTGTCAGGTCGATGGGTTCGCCCTGAACCTTGTTTTCTTGCATCAATTAAAGTGACGTGTAATTTTCAAAAGAAGAAATGAAACCATCTTCCTTCTGCAGATAAAAAGCTGAATTTAAAAACAATAAAACACATACTTGCATAATTCGATCCACTATTTTCTTACTTTAGTTTTTCTAATATGATCAGCAGCTAAAGGTGGCTAATGTTAGCTAATGTTAGCAAACTTTATCTTCGCTTTGCTGACATGGAGACTCTTCTCTACTTGTTACATGTATGTTTGAGTATTTACCTCTGGCCTTTTTCACAGCAGACATTTTGACCTGTCACAGGCAGAAAAGCAGAGCTGTTAGTAATAACATTAACAATGGCTTTGTGCTGTTCAAATGGCCCAGTAAGTTGTGACAGTGTGACAGCGAGCCAGCACGAACAATAATTGAGTCAACATTAATTCAATTATTTACACCTCTGCTTTCCCCACTGTGATGTGTCAAAATTTCTTGTGTGTAAAGGGCCCATTATCCTTGTCACTTCTGGCCACAGTGGCTGGTGCTCCAAAAAAACGTACACAGTCTTGAGTTAAGCACCTGTGCGAGAGTCGAGTATTGGGCACTTTCTAAAGAGCTTAATATTCGTGTCAGTGTAGTGACAAATTGTTTTTTGGCCTTTTTTTTTTTTTTTTTTGGTTAGCAGTGCAGTGAGGCAGCTCATGAAGTTACTTAGTAAAGCCAGTTTGAAATAGATGATGGAGAATCCTCATGTATCTCAACCATTTGCTCATGCTTTATGGGAGGCGTTCAGGCTCATTACTGGTACTCTCCTTGTTCTTGATACCAGCGCTGACACCAGATTAATCTGATAGCAGACGTATTAGTGGATATAGAGTGGATGTTTACAGGCAGCTGATATATGTAAAAATAAATATAATTCCAAACAGTCCATAACATCACTTCATATTGAAGAAGACAGATGTTACAGACAAAACCAGTGGTTTGGTGTCTTGCTATCCCTGTTACCTCAAATAATTGGTGTAAAAAAACATTTTCTTTCATCACTGAATGGCACAACACTCGCTCTGACTGTGGTTGTTAGTCCTCACAATAATCAGCATCAAACAGTGAGACTTTTTTCCTTCATAGCCAAAAATGGATCAGCCGTGCTCCTCCCTCCTGCGTCCGGTGTGTTGAACATCAAATGCATCTCATTTTAACGCAGAGCGGGATACTCCTGAACTGTGCAGATGTTTTCTTTCCTTTGATGGGTAAGCCAGTCTATTAACAAGAGTTTTCATGTTTCTTATGTTGTCTAGACTGTTGTTTAAGAGAGACACCCAGTATAGCTAAGTATATTAGATTTAAAGAGCATCACTGACACACCGACAGTTTATAAGATTCATCTAGTTATTTAGTTTTCCATTCGTGTTGACTGTGATAAAGAAACTCCTTGTAGTAACAAATCACATCACTGCTTTCAGAGGGTTCATTCTCTGAGTCATAAACGCTACAGAAACTTGATGTTCTCATCAAAATCTAGAGTCAAATTCAGACCGTGTATGTGTAATTTTATATATCTGTGTGTTTGTGTGTGTGTGGCTGCAGCAGCTATTTAAGCTATAATAACACTGTCAGAGCTGAAGGAGGCATCTCAACCCAACTAAAGGACCTCACGTCTCTTTTTAATTAAATGGGAGAAAAAAATGGCTAGATCTCCTTTTAAGGAGAAAACAGCCCCCACTGGTTGACAGACAGTTGTGAAACGACTCAGTAAATCAATAGGCCGGGGAACAGAGTTAAGTGAAAGCGGTCACCTTTTTCCGTGGACCCTGAGGGCTATTTAAGGGGGATTTTTCCCTTAGTGGCAGACACAAAACAATACAGTAAGTCCATGTTCACACTGCGGCAAAAGGGGGCAGTACAGTACTTCCTCAGGTATCTCTTCTTCTGATACCTTAGATGAAGTACAAAGGTCTGTACTTCCTGTCTGTGCTGAATCTGTGGCAAGAATTTGCAATGGATGAGGATGAGCGCTAATTCTGAAGCTCACGAGCGCGGCATATTTTAGCTAGGATCGCTATCAGCCCACAGCCAACACTCTCGATGCGAACCCGATCGACTAATTCAACCCTATCAGCATCTAGACCACATGGCCCTTGTCGTCCACATATGGGAATACATAGCTTTCCACCAATGCAATCAGCCCAGGCCTTTGACAAGAGGCTTCCCAATTAAAAGTGTGCCAGTTAATCCATCCTGATCCTGTTGAAGAGCGCTGGGCCGTTCTCACTGGCCTGCGGTCAGCCTAGCAAGCTGAGCTGATTGATTCTGAACCAATCTTCTCCAAAAGACTGCAGCCCAGGATGTAATGACCCACAGCGAAAGCTTGGATTAGGCCCGGGCCAGGAAAACGTGGTCGGACCAACCACCAGCAGTGACCTTCTGGACTCACCCTTTTTGGGAGTCAGGTTGAATTACATGGCGTAGTATGAGAAATGAGAAACTAATTAAGGGTCTGTTTTGGTCGCCAATGTAGTTGCTTGTACAGCGACACATTAAAGCGGCCGTGCTAGCTACAAGCCACAAGGCACATTTCAATGTAGTGCAAGTTCAGCTGTGCGCTCCATCAGCAACAGTGGGATTTGGGTGTAAGTCACACACACACACACACACACACACACACACACACACACACACACACACACACACACACACGTCCTTGTTAAAGCTGCACTTTTGGTTCAGGTGTGAAATTATTTCTGACAAAACACACTGTGAACAAATTTTTTTAAAGAGGAATAGTGAAAACAACATCACACATTCTTAAAGGTGTTGATCACTGTCAAATCATTAGCAGGTGAACGCACTTCTATAAATCTTTGCTGGTGCTGGGTGACAGCTACACAAATAAATAACAGAAGCCCCATACTGCTAACTTGTTTTCAGTTCTTCTTTAATTCTGCACTGACTTTTTACAGCCTTGATACTGAAACTACTGAAAATGTTAGTGTTCCAGTATGCCCATGTTTAATATTTAATATTCACAAATATGTGCACATATTCAATAACCATATGTTGAATATATTAGATTGCACACCGCGCCATTAAGACTTGCTACTCGTGTACTTTATTACATTTTAATTTTCAACCAATCTCACTTTATGCTAAATCCTGATTATGTATTTTTCCTATTATTTTAAAATCTAATGAGTTAACATACAATTTATTTCCTTTGAAATGTATGTCCTATTTTGTGAGAGCGAATACTTCTTGATTTTTTTCGCTATAGTTTTTCAGATAAAAATTCTTCTGAGCATGTTTTCATTCAATCGTTTCAATATTTGCATTTATTTATGTTCTGGTATTGTAATGTGGATTTTGGATTTATATGCATTGTGTGATCACCCACTAGTGAGATCATCAGCCATCTTGTAATCAATATAATATGAAATAGTTATATTGAAAATTTCCCAGTTTACGTCATCACAGTTATCTATATATCTATACAAGGTGGTTCACAGCATCAACTCGAGCTGAGGAAGACCTGTGTATGAGTGTATGTGTTAACAGGACTAGGACGAGGACAAAACCATCAGATATAAATATGACACCTAAACATTTCCGACCCTATTGTGCTCTGAACAGACATGTCCATACTGCACAACAGTACCTCTGTGCACAGTTGCGCTCTGGAAAGAGCTTACACGTCCTGACCTACAAACCATACTACCAGAGTGCATACAGAATACAGTGCGGAGGGCTGACACACGCACACGTGCCCGCACTCTCGCATGTGCACACACACCCTTCTCTATGCTCTGGACACACCACTCAGCAGGATCTTGACAATTAAGCTAACCACCGACTGGCCCCATGCCTCGGGGAGTCACTGCTGGCATCCCACACACACACACACGTACACACACACACATAACTCAACAGATTTCATTAGCATATATAGGTGAAAGGTGAGCCAATCAGAGCCGTCTCTGCTGTTTTTCTGGCTAGTGCTAATGACGGGTGCGGCAGAATGTGACACGTATGAGAAATGCATCGCTGTTCATGCTGGAACAATGGGCCACAATGAAGATGGATAGGCTCCAGAGAGAACAGCAGCAATAATACAAAGGCTCTAAAGTTTCAAACAAAGTGGGAAAGAGGTGCCTGCTGTTACACAATTACACAGAAGTGGTAATATACTGGATATATTTTTCACTTCAAAACAGTAGATCAACATGGTGGAAACTGTTTTCTAGTCACGGTTACGGTGATCAACAACATCAAAAAGCTTGAGACAGAATCTTTCCTATACAAATTTTGTTTAAATAATCCGCTTATAGTAATCAAATAGTCAGCTTACAGTGTTCATTCTGAGTCTTTTCACACATGACAACATATGGAACAAAATTTTAACTGTTATAGCCCACTACTGTTGCATACTGCTCTCTTCTAACTCATTTGTACAAGGTTTTTGGACTGACACAGAGTGTAACAACTGGTAACGCCTGTCCCTGTCTGCTCTCCCACCATAAGTTCACTCTGTGTGTGTGTGTGTGTGTGTGTGTGTGTGTGTGTGTGTGTGTGTGTGTGCACTTGCACGCCCTGCGATATCTTCATGGCCGCGGCTCACCAAGTTATTTTACCCTCCTTTCCACTCCTGCTCTTCTCGTGTTTTGGGACTTTTAAAGTTCATAATTATCGCCTTCTCTCTCTCACGGCAGCAGGTGTGTTACGTGAGTGGAGTGTAATGCTTTCACCTTGACCATTCAGATCGATTTGACTCAGAAGTGATCACTATAAGCGGTTTCCACTGTACATTTAAAATTAGACATAACTGGCCACAGTGTATAAAAGGGGCTTCAGCCTCAAGATGTCCATTTCAAAGCAAACAGGCCCTAAAGATGGTGGAGGTGTGAACTTGGTTGCATAGCTTTAAGGCCAGTGTCATTATCCAGCATCATGAAATTCTCATTAAGGTCAAGTGCTTTCGATACAATCTAAATGGAGATCAATGGTCTGTAATTTGGAGAGGGATGATGGACACGCGCGTGTTTTGTGAGTGGGAGTGTCAGCTGGGACCGGCTTACTAAGAGGGTCAGAGAGGCCAACCCTGTATTTCTTTGTGTGTGTGTGCGTTCTGTGAGTGTGTGTGTACGTGCATGAATTGGAGCTGTTTTCATACCTTCAAGCCTGACCACCAGCGGCACCTTGAGCTCCAGCTCTCGACAGGCCTTGGTGATGCCGTTAGCGATGATCGCACAGTTGACGATCCCACCGAAGATGTTGACTAGGATGGCCTCCACCTGCCACAGAGGAGACAAAGGAAGGATTTAACATACTTGTGGCCAAAATGCAAACTCAGTAATGATGAGATGGCTGTATATTATATAACAGATGTTGCCAAATACAAAAGATGCACATCTGTATTGTCCAAAAATCACTATGGTGACTGAACCAAGCTTGTCCAAAGCAAACCACATAGCAGTCAATTGCAATTTTTTTTAATTTGAAAATTTACATCAGTTTTGTGTCCATTATAGCCGTAAACACTCTTTACCACATTAGTGCAAAAGTAACTGTTTCAAGCCTCACCACCAACTTTGTGTACAGTCGGTCATGCGCCCAGAGGCGATACAACAGTGTCGCCAAGGAGGCAGAAGAAAGCGATATATTGTTTAAGTTAAGAGGCCAGCGGCAGGTGAGAGAGGCAACACTGGAACCAAATAATAAAGCAATATTTCAGTAGGAGGTGATGAAGTGACAAACAACAGAAGCTGCACACCTGGCTGGTTTTCAAACCTTCTGATGTAGCTGAGCAATGTATCTTATTTATCCTTTAAAACTGATTTACATACCATGTGTGGTTAAAAAAAAAAAAAAAAAAAAAAAAAAATAAAAAATCAGACTGCCTACTAAAAGAATAAAATACAATCAGGTACACACACAGTGGTCAGCAGATCAAATAGTCAGTTCCCACCCTACCAGTGACCTTGTAATTCAAATTCACTTGTTATCTTGCCAAGTCCACATTTCCCTAACAGCTATCAAGTACAAACCTTTGAGTTTTGAACATGCTCAGTTGCTCCAAACAACCTCGCCGTCTGTCTTATGTTCACTTTAGCTGCAGTTTCTTTGCAAAAGCTATCTTCAACTTTCTTACAAAATGAGCACGAAACTGATATCACTAAGTAGTGAAGCAAGGCAGCTAGTGTGTGTGTGTGTGTGTGTGTGTGTGTGATTACACTAACAATCTAGCAGTTGGTAATTACCCTGGCTAGCTCAGTGGAAAAGTAGACTGAGAGCACACAGGATTAATCCTCCATGTTTGTTTATAATCACTGCTAATCTGTTAGCGCCGATTTGGATGAGCAGCTTGTGGGTGTGTGCGTGCCCGTGTGCGTGCCTGTTGTGAATATGTATGTTTTCAGTGTGTGGTAATGATGTTTACAGGGAGAGAAGATCAAGGACTTGGATTGCTATCAGAGCGACAGCCATGGCATTGTCCCTACATGCTATCCAAATTAGCATCTCCTTATAAACAGCAGAGAGTGACATCAGACCAGGAGAGAGCTCAAAAGCAAACACAGATGTAGGCAGCAGCATAAAGACTCCGATGCCATGCGAGGAATTGAGCAAGCTGTTAGGTCAACACGGAGAACTGTTTCATGCTGATTAAGTATAACATGCAGGGATGTGACCAGGCCAAAAAAAAAAAAAAACACCAAAAAATAAAAAACAAGGGGAAAAGGCAGTCAAACAGTAGCTGCACACTGCAACTGAACACAAATCAGATGTTCATATGAAAAACTAATGAATCATGGCCTCCAGATTACATAAGTAATAATACATGATGAGATGTTCTGATGAGGTGGAGGAGAATCTTTTTCTATAGCAAGAGACATCATGGCATGTTATCTCACTGCCACTTTGTTATCAAATTATCATCCATTCTATAGCCTTTTGTTGTAATCAGTTTAAACTAGGTTAGGCTCATTTTATCATTCATGGTTACTTGTAATTTAATACACGTACTGTGCTCATTCAGACTAAAAACTCTTAAACAAAACTATGTTTCAAATGTCTTGATACAAGATTTTAAGAAAGCCAAGAATGGTATCATTTTTCATATTATTATTTAGAGAATGAAATCTTGTTTGCTATAAAATAATTATTTTTATTAGTGCATAACTATGTCTAAGATCAATAAAAGAATGGTCAAAATCAAAGCAGTTCAAGCTAAGATATCCTGACTTCAAGTTCCTTGTATGGGACAAGCTCCAAAAACACTGGATCCTACATTTCCCACAATACAACACAACAGCATCTTTCATTAGACTGTTCCTGCCTGGTAAATGCTTACATCTTTCAAACTCCATGTACCAAATTTTTATTTATGTTAAAAATCAGAGGTCAGAAACTCAACTTGAGATCACCCTGACCCCATCATTAGTCTGACAAGTAAATTGAGCTTCATGTGTAACAATTAGTGTAATGTCCCTTATTTTAAAGTGGCTATTAATAGGAGAAGTCGAGCCTCAAGGTATCCATGTTGTTCATCACTGCCTCTAGGACTGATACAACATTATTGATGGGATGTTGCTTCCAACACACACTCACCACACACTGATGTGCACAACCTGCAAGTGTTGACCGGCAAACCAAGTGGACATGACCGTGGGTGATCAGAGGTTCCAGCTGTACAGTTCTACTCCAGAAAATTGTGCAGATGAAAAAAAAGCTACATTCAGACTTTTTAAAGAGAGTACATGTGTGAAAACTGGCAGACAAAGAAAGAGGTGTGAAATGAGGCTGGCTTGCTGGTTCTCAAACCTCAAACGTATATGAAACAGTTATTCTGTTACGCCATTAGGTGTGATCTGCAGTTCACTATGCGTATGTATGTATGTGTATCTATATTGTGCTTTGCCTTAGGGCAAGTATGAGCGTGAATTCCCTCAATGCCCTGTAGAGGTGTAGCCCACAGCAGGGTGAAAAGGCCAACACCGCTGCTGCCTCTAGGAATATTGAGCACAGCCCCCCCCCCCCGAAAAAAAAAATAAAGCGTGACTGGAGTTTTAAAATTATTGAACAAACCCCTGGATTTGAGTCTGTGAATAAAATGTGTATCTTTTAGCTTCAACACCACTGATCTGCAATAGATTCAAATGACTTCATACTGTAATTGTATTACAATATGAATTTTCACAAAAGCACAACAGAGCACAAACAATGGTTTCTTATTTTATGCATGTATCAGCAAAGAGTAGACCTTGCAAAGTGCAAGTGCAAAGTGGTATGTATTTGACAGCATAAAACTGCTCCTCACGTTACACAACAGACAAGGTGCCGTAGCAATATCAGGCACCTCTTCATGATAATCAATGTAATTACATAAAGGAGACTATACAACATGGGGTCCTGGGTGGTTAAGACTTCACATACTGTATCACAGTGTTTGCCTCAGGGTCTCACAAACACACACACGCACACACACACAGAGAGCATTATCTGGTCCCCACTGGGGGGCAGCAGAGATTCAGATGGCTTTTTGCAGCCTCACAATGAAAGACTCTATTCTCGCCCCTCTGCAGCCCATTTTTCAACTCTGCCTCTGTTGGGAAGAACCATATTTCTTCCATTCATGCGTCTCCTATTGACACCCATGTATATTAATGATACATAAGACATGATTTATGTTGCTTGGCACAGAAGTAAATGCAGTTTATAGAAATATGGATGTGGCGAGGACTGAGTTACACTTTGCTGTAAGTTTTTCTCTTTTTTTTCTCCCACATAATTTCTCTGTTTTAGGTTTACAAGCAAGCGTACAGCCTGAGGGACATTATTTTCCCTGTGCAAACCAACAACCAAACATAAGTAGACATTTCATCTACAAGTTTTACCACTTCTGCCTATTCCAAGTAAAAAATCACAGATCAGGAGCTACAACACTTTCCACAATTGCGAGTGCACATTTGTTATAGAAAAACATAGCTTCTTTTTAGCAAGGTAGTGGTGTGTATGGGGTTAAAATGCGGCAGTGATGAACTGGCTAAAAAAAATGGGAGCCAAATGTAGGTTCAGTCTCCGTGCTTTGATGCCTTCTACAATCAGAAGTCTAACTCTGCTCTGCTCCATTCATCAGTATCTCAGAAATCCAGCCTTAAGGTATGAAATTGCATTGCACACTCCAATCCGTCTGAAATCTCCAACATCACACTCTGCAGCGTTTTACCTCGTGTCACAGAACCAAGTACAGGCTCTTTCCTTAAAGGCATTCATTTCAGGTGAGCTAACCTGGCAGCGGGGTGGATTTCTTTCATCAGAGCTCAGCATAAAGGCATCAGGTATAATGTGCCAGCTTGCTCTCTTAGAGGATCTTTGTGTGTTCTTTCAGGCAGTGTTACGGTATGAGCTGGTGCCTTCTACCTGGGTGACGGTGAAATGATTCAAATTTTACAATATACAATCGTTGCTACCGGCATTGCGTTACCGTGCCAAGGCTCTTTTGAGTCAAAGTCAAAAAAGGGCCTTCACGGAAGAAACAGGCTTTTCTGCCTGCTTTTATACGCCCCACTAACTGCATTTAGGACAAGAAAGAAATGTAACCCAGACAATTTGACATGGTCCTGTATTATACTCCTGTATCTACTCTGTGTGTTTTCATGAAATGTGGCTTCAATGCACGTATGTCAACATATGTGCTGTTGTTATGGACACTGGCAGATGTCTATTATAAAATAATCAAATTATACAGCTATGGTCATCTGTATGGAGTGAAACATGAAGACAAAATGGAAAGCAACATCACATGTTCAGAAAGTTGTCACATTCCTTCCATAGACTGATAACAAACAAACATGATGTCCTCTTCTCCTCAAAGTTTCAACCCGGAGGGAAATATAAGCATTGTATTCCTTCTCATTCTGCAAGGCTCCTTGTTACGGGTTGAGCGTGTGTTGCTGAATTATCACTCAAATACACATTTTCATGCCCATACCCCTGTTAAGCGCTGCTAATCTCTCTGCAGGAAAGAAAGAAAAGGGAAAGCATCTTGTTTCCTTTGTTACCAGCAAGCAGATAGGAGTAGAATAAGGCAGCGCTGGAGATGGGTGTGTGTGTCTCTCTGTGGCCTATTAAGGGCTATTGTTCTGTCTTATCTACTAGAGACAGCCTGTTCCGTCACCGCCTGCTCTGGCAGTCCTTGTTTATTTGTTTTCGATCTGCTGGGGGCCTTGCGCTTGGCCCTGGGGCCACAGGTTAACATGCACAGCTTTCAAATCAGGGTGGGCTTGCTGGCTCTAATCATACATCTTGGAGTGAGGGGACTGCTGATGGTGATGAGCAAGGTGATGGGATGTATGGTAGGATTTAATTACCTTCTATGATCGATCAGTGTCTTATTTGGGACTTCCTAACATGTATTTTGTTTGGATTTGATGTCTCAGCCTCAACCTGTCAAGTTGTATCCAAACCAGAAAGTATTGAACTTAGCTACCCAAGATTTTCTTTAGTTAATGGGACAGCCAAAAGGGACGCAAGAACTAGATACAGTATATCTGGGCCCCTGAAAAACCGATGGAATTACTGAATACACAAAAACAAACAAAAATAGTGGTGTCAAATTATCACTGCAGAGCATTGTTGATACATTTAAATATAGATGACAACAATGAAGAAATAAAGCCTTGCCTACATAGTCTGCACAAAAAAGCAATATCCCAACACGTTACAAAAGATAAACCTAACACTACCTATCACAGACTTGAGACACAGCCAGCAGTTTCTTAGAATCATTTCATTCCTTGAAACACTGTGTAATTGTGCTGTTACAGCAGTACGATAAGGGTATGGAAGAAAGGAAGAAAAAAGGAGCAAGAATTCATGTGATCTTTGTCACACGTAGAATCAAATGACTAATGCAAGACATGTAATAAAGATGCTCATATGGCAATCTTTTATGGAACGTAACTATTTTGAGCATCAGTTCTGTCAAACTGAGCAGCTATTTTGCCTGTGCAAATCTATTCTTAGAGAGGATACAGAACAGGAAAGAGAATGACACAAAGACAGACTGAGGGAAAAGAGGTTCTTGAAGTCAGAGAGTGAGGTGAAGTGAAACAGATGGAAGAGGAGAGATGGAGAAGAAAAGAGACGGAGAGAGGTGATGGGAAGTGGTGCGGTCCCTGGCTTCTATTGAAGACTAGGATTGGCCCTGGCAAGGAGGGATAAGAGGGAAATAATTATCCGGCCTGCTGAAGCATGACAGCCCTTTCTTGGGAGTGTGGAGAGACAGACTGAGCATTATGTCAAAGATTGGCCATGTCACCGGTGAAGACACCTCTTGACAGACAGTGGCATCTGAAGTTTCACTTGACAGTAAAAAACCCACCGCAATAGGCAGCAGGATACCTGCCTGATCGATGCTTGTGGAGACACAGTTTCATCTGAAGGACATAAAGGTGTAACCACTAAAATCAGTCTACCATCTATATACACTTGATTAGCTCCTGTTAACATGTACCATTTTCCAGCCTTTGTATTGATTTCATGTTTTAAAAATGACTCAAATATGTAATCCAGCGCTATAGATATCCACAGAATATATCTGTTTTGTTATCCCGATTTTCTTTCCAGAAAACAAATTACACTTATTGCCTAAGTGATTTCTTTCTTACAACCAAATCAAAATCTGCCTCTCTCACACACTCACACACACACACACACACTACAACTCCAGAACTCTCAGGTCCTGAGTAGGGTGCAGTGCCATTTTACAGCCTGAACCCTACTGTGCATCGATATAGGTCTCGCTCACATTTATTCACATCCTTGAGTGTTCTCACATCTGCCTTGGCCAAGAGTACTTCATGAGCACTCAGCCACCTCCCACCTCCAGCCCCCCTCTGGCTCCATTTCTCTCCACAGGCCAAAGAATAGAAACCAATCAAGGCAGGAATGGCTTTGCTGCCAGCCAAAAGAGGTTTGTGCAAAGGGATGGGTGAAAGGAGTGAAGAGGGAGTGAAATGAGGAAAGGTGAGATCTGGCGGAAGCCATGTGACCAGAGAATGGATCCTGGAGATGGTTCTTACTGCCTTAAGGTTGGCCATCTCTTGTGACTGAGCAGTGGGGTCATGGGCTGTGACCGCTGCATCACAGCTTTGTGTAACCAACCATTCTGTACTGACTACCTTTCAATCAATCAGTCATTGCACACTGGGGTTCATCAGTTTTATTTGTGCAGCACAATATCATGTGCAATGACTCAATGGGCTTTAACAAGCTTAGAAAAGCAACAGTTCTTCACGTGTTCAAATTCCCAGACAAGTCCAAGATGTCAGGTGGGCAGGGTGAGGAGTCAGTGGACAGGGCAGCTTGGAGGATATGCGATGTTATGGATGAGGTCACGGGGAGCCATTTTGGTGTAGTAGGGGCCAGGTTTCTTATCACATGGTCCCAATGGAAACATCTCTGTTGTTTGATGTTTGTGGCTAGCGATGTAGTCACAAAATTTATCTCTGATTCCAAGTAATAATAAAAAATAAAAAAAAACAAAGCTGTCATTTTTAGAAGGAGAACACATATATAATTTGATAATTTGGGTGTAATGACTGATAGGACCAAATGGGATCAAGTCCGTTCCATTCTGGACCAGTTGGTGTTGACAGTCGGGAGATAAAATCACACAGCATGTGGTGATTAATGATAGTAATCGTTTGGCTTTTGCCAGTCACTGTCAGACATTCCCACTGAGATTATTTCTAACACGTTTGACAGGTGTGAGTGGCACAAATAATATTAATTAAACAAAAACTGACTAAAATGGTGAGAAAACACAGAAACAGTGCAGTGTGTCGTGACTGAGGATATTATTTTGTACTGCCTCTTTGAATTTTCTCTTTGTTTTTTTGATGTATCTCCCTTTCGGTTTTTGCACTGCATTTATTATGTCACTCAACATGTTATTCTCTGTGAGTGTAAAGACTCCAAAAGGGGTTATTTGTAAGTTTTCTCTGCCACCGAACGTGGTTTCTTGCCGGGAGTGGCTGGTGGTGATTGTCACTTGATACAAGCTTTATAATACAAGAGGTTAAAATATAAACAGCGCCATGTTTTACAGGCATCTAATTACACAAGTGCTCCGGTAACCTAACGTAACCCTTACTTTCCAAGCCATGAAGATATGCTTTTTGACTACAGCCTCAACACTGGAGATAAATGTGCTGCCCTGTAATGCCTTGTCCATGTTTGGCATCAGGGCCAAACCATGACAGTCACACCGTATCTTGTGTTTAACTGACGGGTTCAATATGTGTGGGTTTGGACTTTTGTTCCACTTCTACATTCCTGTACTTATTTTCATCTAACAGATAGCACCCCCACTGTTTGGTAAAGGAACCATAGGGAGGCTTGCACTGTGAAGCAGTTACAGGAGACACAATGGTGTACCACTTTAGTAAACAACAGCAAAAAACACCGAAGTTGTTAGCGCCCGACGTTTTACCATTGCATCCTGTCATATGGAAAACTCACGCTGTGAGCACATCACAAGCTTGATTGTGGTCGCTAACCGCATGCATGGCTCAGCATGAGTGTTCCTAACTGTTGCCAATGGTTAATCGAAGTTAACTGGGACTTTGAGCAGTGATGCAAATCTGTGCTTTAGGACTTGAATCACTGTCTTTCTGGATGTAGTTGAGAAAGGGTTAATGGTGGCCATGAAAGAATGCACCAGGTCAGCTCTGTTGTATTAAAATGAAAGGGTGCCAGTGTTCTCACCCTTTCCATATGCGTGACTCTCATCAGAACTCAGATTTTTGATGATAGTTAATTTGTGTTGGAATTTTTGGTATTCCTCACAAAGCGTCACATGGCGCGCTCAAGTGGGAGTCGAGCAACCGATACTAATAACACAACATGACAAGAGGTTCAATGAAAGTGCAGTATTCGTGAACAAATTTCCAACAACACACTGGGAAAACATCCAGTCATCTTTTACATTATTATTTTTCCCATATAAAAAAGAAAGCTTTCATCTTCACACAGTTTGAATTTAAGACCAACTGTTTGCTGCCTCAGGCCAAATTGAATATGTTTGTGGAGATGCACTTGGTAATGTAGTTCATCTTGTGTGTACTACTGTCTTACAGCCTCAATTCTAGCATTTTTTATAATACTCTGGTAATGGAATGGTGAAAGGTTTTTCAGCACTGTAATATCTATTACTATAATATTGTCATCCAACTAATAATTGACTTATTTTTTTCTTAGTGTCACTGACTGTGTGTGACAGTTTCTACGTGTGCATAATTTGTGTTTTTTAATCCACCTGCAGTGCCTGAAAGCCTGGATGCTGACTTTGAAGGTCAGCTCTAAAAAAAATATACTTTGTCATACCTCACGTCTCCCTTTGTAATGGAGATGAAGGAAGGGTGTGCACGGTGTTGGCTCACAGGTACAGCAGGGGGAGGAGGTTACCTTGTTGTTGAAGGGTTTAAAAGGCCCATTCAGACACTCGAACAGCGGTGGACAGTTCAAATGAAGCAGGTCCTGAGCAAGCTATGAATGTGCTACATGCTGCTCATGTCCACATTCTTTTCTGTCACCAAAGAAGTTCCAGAGCAGCTTAGGGGAATTTCTGAAGAAATAAACACTCCGTACAGAATATACAAACACTGTTTCACTCCATTATCTACCTGGCCCATTAACAGGGTTGTAAAATTGTACAGCAGTAAAAATGGAATATGAAATCTTTCTGTTTTTTTCCCCCAAGTAATTTTTTGGCCATTATTGCCTTTATTATAGCTGCAGCTAGAGAGAGGCAGGAAAGTTTGGGAGTGAGAGAGAGGGGATGACATGCAGCAAAGGGCTGCAGGCCAGACTCCAACCCGGCCCCTGCGATAAGGACTGAGCCTTCATGGTACGCGCTCTACCAGCTGAGCCACTTGGCCGCCCCGGAATATTAAATCTTAATGGCATATCAGTTCAAGGATTTAGGTTTGGTTTCAGAAATGAAAGGGGTAAAGTGAAGTCTCAAGTGTTTAAATAATACATTATGATGAAACTGACGATGCTTTCAATTTTATGGTCACAAAAAAAGTAAAATGGAAATTCTGTAAAAATTGCTGTATATTTTAATGCAACATCCCTCCTTAAAATCATTGTAGCTGAAAAGCTAAAACCGTGAAAGTAAAGGGGGCAGAATTAGTGAAAAATTAAAGATATTTATAGCAGGTGGCAATAATTTTAGTGATCATGTGATCAACAGTGATCGATGGTCACCAAAAACTAAATCAATAACCATCTGAGACTGGGCTAAGTATAATTATACTCTTGGGAGCCAACCTGTGGTCTGCATTATCTACAGCTACTGACATATACGAAGATAGTTAACTGTGAGTCACACCATTATATTGTACTGCTTCCATTGTTTTGTAATATATTAAGGGTCTCCAGTGATATTAAAAAGTCTTACTATTGAAAACAATGTCTGTCCTAGTGGGACAGTCTTTGGTGACTTGTCTTTAATAGTAGTTCTCAGAGGTTACGTACAGTTTAAGACTAGCTGTAGGCTGACTACAATTACTGAAGTTTATCAAAGCCAGCCCTATGTTCTCAAATCTGAACTTATCTATTTTGTTCCATTTTTCAATTAAGGATTTGTACTAACTGCTGACAAACTGAAGTTATACCAGACTATACGTTTTTGGAAATCCTAGTTAGTTCTAGTTCTGGCATAATGTGATTATAAACATTTTTAGGGGGTTCAAAAGCATTCTGATCGATACATAGAAAAGGACAGAATATGATACAAGGCATTAGAGAGATGTCATGCATGACGCAGAGTGAGGAGGAGCGAGACAGACCTCTGCGGTGAGCGGGAGGTTTGTCAGATGTCAGTGAGGGATGTAGAACTCGTCTCCTGCTGCTCACGTCAGGGTATCAGAATGCCCCTGAACCCACACACGCACTTACTGTACATACACCTACCTATCAGCACACGTGTGCGTGCGCACACGCACACACACACACACAAACACACACACACAGACACACACACGCCCCCAACATGCACACACAAACCACCTTGCCGTGAATTGGATTCAACAATTGGAGCCAGTGTAGGGCAGTCATATTATTCATCCCCAGAGGGTGTCGTGTCACTGCTGACAGGCAGACATAAATATTCCTCAACCCTTTCACCAAGGGTTAATGGCTGTCCATCAGACAGCAATGAGACGTACAGAGCCACGTGTGCCTGGTGCAGACAGACACAGTATGGGTACTTTCACTGGAATAGCAAGGTCACTTATGGAAAAGAAGCCACGTGAGGCGGGCATGAGTGCTTTGCTTCAGCATGCTTACATGGACACAGATAAATAGATTAAAAAAATGCCACCCACACACCAGAAAATCTTCATACAAATTTACACTCGTATGCATCCGCTCAGATTTACGTGGATACTTTTTTTCAGTCAGATTACAGCCTTACCTAAGAAGTTGAGCATGCTTCTGTCTCTAGCTGTGTTGTGTTCTACTCTGCTCAGAGCAAGAATTATTTTATTAGACTGAAGAAATGCATAATAGTTGGGGAATGGCATACATAATCACCTCAGAGACTGGGTACAACAAACCAGCAACTGAATATAAAAGAGCCAACATTTCCCGCTTTGTTCCTAATGCTGCACGGCCAATCAAAATTAATTTATTCTAATGTATGCACACAGAAGGTCAATTATCTAAATGATTCCAGTTCAGATTGCACCTGATCTTGGGAACCAATGAGCCATCGAAAGGGCAGATGGGTGTGCTTTGCAAGGCAAATCATTGCCCCAACCCTCTTTTTTTTTGTCACCTCCCCACCATTTGCATGTCTAAATGTGCAGCTCCATCCGCTCACCTTTAGTGAAGTGCATTCCACTAATCGATAAACAACTTAGCATTTAACTTGTGTAGAAGGAGCCAGGCCACAGGATAAGATGCTGTAGGTGTTGCCACGGCCAACTGGGAGCTGTTACATGAAATTTTCCTGTGTCCTCAAGTCTCATCAAACAGACAAATGTGCAAATGTGAAGGGTTTTTAGTTGTCTTACAGGGAAGAGATGGTCAACTTTGAGAAGAAGAGAGAAATGATTATGAGAAATATACTGATTAAAAGTTATCATTTTCCTTCAGGTTATTTGTTTTATGTTATATTGTGTCAACATATCCAACATATTAATATTCAGTAGAGCACGCTCTACATCTTCACAGCGCAGGCATGAGAAAACCATTTAGCCCTGTCTCTGTGAAAGTGCACTAATTGTTCTTTGACAAGTAGACATGGAGAGTGTTTACAGAACTTCTAACTTCTTGACTTCACTTCGCTCCCACTCACACTAAATGGCAGACCTGCAATTTTCACCTAAAGGCCTATAAAAAGATTCTTGTGGCAACACAATGCAACAAGTTTCTACATTGTTAATATACAGCACCTCAGGGGCTTTTTCAAGCTGTGAGGGAATGCAACAGCAGCCAATTAAGCAAGGGCAAGCAAGTATTATATTCTGGTGTGTCTTTCACTGTGTGAAATCAGCCACATATATATCCGACACACAGTGTGTTACAGACCTTATGGCAAACAACGGAGAAAACAAACAAACAAAAAACATACTTAGAAGGATAAAGAAGGATGCACTGAAGTAAGAGGATGACCACCGGTGCTCTTAAAAAAAAAGAGACGGAGAGAAGGTGATGAAACACAAAGAAATGAATAAAAGGAAGAGGAGAGGACTTAATATTTTCAACTGGATATTTATCTAAAGAGGCACTTTAGCAGGGTTGGATTAACCTCAGACAGCTGTAATTCTGATGAATGGGAGATTATCTTCATATGCCATTCTCAAGCTTTGCCAACTCCTGCAAACCTCTATATACACACCCCTGATTTGTTTTTCATCCTCGTCAATGACCGAATCAAGGCAGTTTTCAAATGGCAATGACTGTTTTTCGACGCCACTCTGGCTAAATTAGTAATTTTGAAATTGATAGAATAGACATATTCCGCTCTCCACTCACACCTTCTCTTCTTCCCTCGCGTTCACCCCCTGTGGGTATTTGTGAGGTCTGCGTGTGCAGGTGCCAGAAACACCCAAACCTGGTTGGAACAGATGGGCGCAATCAGGGTTTAATTTTCAGAAAGCCAGACACAGATACACTGATTGGGCATGTTAACGTACTAACGCCATACTTTGTTCTGCAGTGGGAGCTGTTACATGAAATTTTCCCATGTCCTCAAGTGTCATCAAATAGAGAAGTAGTCTGCTCTCATATGCAAATGCAAGGATTTTTAGTTGTCTTTTATGGGAGGGGGGGGCGACCAATGGCTCCAAGGCTGACATTTTGCTCCACAGATTTTGATGGAGCTCTGGAGAACAGAGCAGCATATCAATTAGCCATTAAGGGTTTGCTCAGGTATTAGAGGGATCAGAGAAACCAATAAAAGCCTCAGGAGGAAAGGGAAGAGGCTGAGTAGATTCAAAATCAATGGAGGTCTCATCTAGGGGCTTGCACCATGTCAGGAGTGGCATATAAGGCGGACAAATAATGTGACCTTTGAACTGCAGGTGCATGCTCAGGCTAATATCCTAATGAAGACCTAAGACCTTCAGTTCTTTAAAAGTTCCTGATTTATTGTGGATGTTTGAGAGCTGTACTTAATAAGACCAGCAACAATAGACATAACAGTCAGAAATGGCATCCTTCCATTTTTATGTCGATTGTTGGTTAAATTCTGAAAACAAAAGAGCAAACTCACAAAATATTCAAATGCCAATAGCTAATCCAAAAGCACCAGATTCTTCAGTTGGAACCTATTTGAAAGAAGAAATCCTCGCAGTTTTTGCCCTTTCTAGTGGTGAATGGCAACTGAAATGATGCTTGATTATAGTGAAGACCATATAATTGTTGAGGAACGTCGCGTTGAATTCTTCTCAAAAGTTAGATAGCTTGCTGATGTGAAACATGATTATTAGTGCTCTGGCTCTGCTTCAACAAGCAAATACAGCCTGACAAACCAGATCTCAAAAGCAGAATTCAAAGAGCAGTAACTTTGCCAGTCAACAGCTGCCATATATGTTCACTATATGTTTTCTTTAAAACACTATTAGGGCCATCTTCACCAAAACAAAGATACCTGTTTTCTGAGTCCAAAACAATACACTAAACTGAAGCAACCCAGAAGACATAAATACAGTTGAGTTGTTCCATCTGTCTTTCATGTGGCAGATCTGGGGTCATTACTGTGAGGAAACTCAATCATTACCTACTAAACTATAATTAACTCTAAGCCTCTCAGCTACCATCCATAACGGCAAAGAAAAGAAATTTACAAATGGTAAATACTTCCACTGGAAGATATAACTATACCGTAGCAATCAAAGCTGAATTGTGATATGCGTTGAAGGACATTATTATTATTCACTGCTGTTCATGAAACTGGCTGCATGTATCATGTCACTAACTTTCCAAGCAACCATGTCTATACAATTCTCTCGCCCGTCTTGGACACACACTAGCACTGAAAGAGTTAAATTGGGGTTGGGGGAGTCTTTGGTCCCACATCTCATTCGTTCTACCACCCGCTATAGTAAAACTCCACTTAATTCATTTTTTTCCAGTCCATAAACCCTACCTCCAGCACCTTTAAAATCACCAGTGTGTTCCCCACTCCTGCCTTCACTGAACCAGTGAGTGAGGTACCACACTCGCCTCCCGTCCCCACCTCTGCAGATAAACTCTTTCAGTTCCTTCAGAATAGACAGGAACACTCCCATTTTACCACTCTATCAACCCACTGTCCCATATACCAGTCAAGCACAGATGGCTCGGGACTAGCCTGTTTGTGTGTGCATGTGTGGCAGAAAGCGAATGGAAGTCTTCTCCGGCAAGATGAGCTCCAGTGATTACAGGCTGAGACAGTTTTCTAATTATTCTGTCAAACATCAATCCTGTGGGCTGATGCAGGCCGTCCTGTGGCCTGATGGACAATGTAATCACTGCTAGAACCCCCCTCGACACCCCCCACTCCTCCACCTATTTTACTGCTCTCTACACCCATTCCCTCCCTGACTCCTCACCCACTGGACTCTCATTTTCCTTTCTTTATCGCTCTTTTCAACGCAGCTCTCTCACTCATTCCCTCTCTGTCAGTACACTTCTTCTCATCTCCTTTCCCTACACAGTATTTATGCCATTCCCATGTTTGCTACAAGTAAAAAAAGACACAATGATACATCCAGCTGTAGGAATAAGGAAACGATCAAACACACTACAAAAGAAAAGTATATGAATAAAGGAGAGACAGAGGGAAGGAGCAAATTCAAGGGAAGCTGCTGCAGTCTACAGACTAAATCTTAATAAGTGATGGCATCCCTCTGGAATGAAAAACAATTATTTGGTAAACTAAAGATCACATAGGAAGTTGAGACATAAGCCTTTAACTTTTTTTAAACACTGACTGCAACAACCTCAATCGGCTTGATGCTGCAACCTGTTGTAGCATTAAGCCCCCCCCTTTTAGTGGGGCATACAAAAAGATAATTTTAACATACTTATATATATAAACGATTAATCATTTTATATCAAAACTGCAATAAGTGCAATTTCCAAAATGCACAACTCAAAACTCAAACTTGGCTGCTGTCTGATTAATGTGCTTTCTGCATACCGGAGTGTGTACAATTTAAGCTTGGCCAAAGACAGTTTTGTTGAGGGTGAAACACCAGTCTGTTGGTATTTCATTAACAGATAAAAAGACACACACCTGCTCCTCCTTTCTTTTAATGTTTAGTTCTAGCAAAAATATTACATTTTCACTAATCCCATCATGCCATCATGTATTTCTCTGTCATATCCGAACTATGTCTCCAAACAGTCACATGGATACTTTGTTCAAAACACATGGACATGGCTGGGCACATCTTTCACTTTCGCTTATAAAAGCTTCTGGTTTGGTTTTCATAACGGAGCCACTGTGTCTTCAGTTGAGAGTTTACTGCTCCCTCTTAATTTAATCAATCTGAATGAAAAGAGACAGCGAGAAGTAAATATTACAAAATAGGACTGAAGTGGTTATCAAAATTTGAACTTCCTTAACAAAAGCAGCTACTAGCCTCCATTAAGGTTCCATTAAGGTGAAATAATATTTTTTCATAGAGGAAACACTGGTCCACATTTTGATCTTCACTAAGTCTAAGGCAGCTTTATAGGCTACCTTTATCGAGTATTTATTGAGAAATTAGAGTGGGTGATATTGTGTGTTATAGTGCTTTAAATATATCTGAGAGTAAAAGGCCTCAGAGGTTGTTGTCTTGGCAACCAAACATCTACAAAGCCAATGTTGTATCACCCTTAACCATGCTAGAATAGCAATGAAGAAAGGAAAATGACAGAGACATGAGTATTAAGAAAGTGTGGATGTTGTCTTGTTTAGTCTAAACCAATACATTTTAGAAAATAAAAGAAAGGCTGTATCTATTGCTCCAATATTATAAGAGAATGGCATCATTTTCTACAAGTAATTTTTAGTATTAACTGAAACCTGACAGTTTTTATTTATTACTTAACAAATTGGGATTTCATAAATATGCAAATAGTATCCACAAATATTTTTTTATATTCTACTTCTGGTAAATCTTGATCTACACTCATCCTTTACCGTACTTCTCAGGTTTCCCAGTGTAAATCTCTTGTCCATCACTATCCTCCTCTGGCAGTAGCAGAGATAATAGTGACTGAGATAATAGTGTAGGAGAGTCGTGTTCTACATTGCCTCTGCTGCTTCGTGAACAAGGCAGACTGCTGCAGCGGCAGACAGTCATGTCAGCTTGGACAGCGAACTGGGGACTAAACTGGATCATACCATCTGATACCAAATTCTTCCCATAGGCTGTGATTTATCAGGAATACAGGGACAATACGATCTGATTTAGGGAAATGTGAGGCGGTACAAAATGGTTGAACACAGACAATGCATAAGTATTAATTATTTACTTACTAACTCATGAAATGAAAATATGTATGAATGTTTAAATGCGAGTGAATATAAGGTGTAATGTATTTGTTTTGAAAATTCACCATCATTTTTCTTATTTTGTCTGCGTTATATGTGTGATGATAATATGTGTCTGTTTATGTCTGTATGTACGCGTACGTTGTGAGTGCTTCATCTTCACATAGATACACTGTTTTCTTTCCTGACCCGGAGCATTGAAACGAAAATGCGGGAGGCGATTTCTCTGGAGATATGATGAGCCGAACGTTTCATGTGAGCCTCGTCGTCTTTCCATTACGCTCGATAATAAAGAAGTGTGTGGATCAGACAAGAGGCTCGTATCAAATCAGGCCTGGAAAAGCCAATTACACTGACAATAATCTCTCGCTGTACTGCTGCCGGCATGTCTCACCATACAAAGCAACAAATACCTGAAACACGACGAGGAGGAGGAGGGGCACCGAGGGAAGACAGGACATTTAAACAGACAAAATGTACTTGTGGATGCTTGTTCATTAGGCTACGCAGTTGGTAGAAAAGAAACCAAATTTAAGAGCCAGTGCCACTGGGATTTTGGCAATTTTGGTACTTGCTGGCCATGAACAATGGCAAGAAAAACAAACTGAACCATTTGGAATTACCTGCATGATGATGGTCTGATCTCATTTAAGTCTCGTATATGTGTAGACAAACACGATGTTCTTTAGCTAATATCACACAAATATAATCTTTTTTCTTTATTAAACACAGCCATCAAACATTCACAGTGCTGGTGGAAAAAGTAAGTGAACCCCTGGATTTAAAAACTGGTTGAACCTCATTCAGCATCAATAACCTCAAACCAGCTCTTCCAGTAGCTGCTGATCAGACCTGCACAACGTTCAGGAGGAAGTTTGGACCATTCTTCCGACAGACCTTCTTCAGCTCAGACATATTCTCAGGCTGTCTGGTGTGAGTGGCTCTCTTCAGGTCATTCCACAGCATCTCTGTTGGATTAAGGTCTGGACTCTGACTGGGTCACTCCAACAGGTGGATTTTCTGTCTGAAGTCATTCTGGAGTAGATTTACTTTGATGTTAAGGATCATTGTCCTGCTGCATCACCCAGCTTCTACTGATGTTGAGCAGGTGAACAGCCACCCTGATATTATCCTGGAAGAGACCTTGATAAACTTGGAAATTCATTTTCTCCTCTATGATGTCGAGCTGTCCAGGCCCAGAGGCAGCAAAGCCCCAAATCATGATGCTCCCTCCTCCCTACTTCAGCTTTAGGATGTTTTCATGTTGGTATGCAGTGTCCCTTTTTACACAGTACATAGTGCTACATGTTCTTTCTAAACAATTCAACCTCAGTTTAATCAGTCCACAAAACATTTTCCCAGTTGTGTTGTGGAGCTATTTGGCAAACTTCACAGCAATGTCTTTCTTTGGAGAGCAGCAGCTTCCTCCGTGGTGTCCATGTAACCATGCACCATTATTTGCATATGGTTGACTCATGAGCAGAGATGTTAATGAGCTGCAGAGACTATTTTAAGCCTTTACCTGTTACTCTGAGGTTTTGTTACGGTACTGTTCATTCTGCGTTGTGCCTTTGGAGTCATCTCAGCTGGGCGCCCACTTCTAGGACGAGTAGCCACAGAACTAAATTATCGATTTAGACAGTTTGTCCGACTGTGGACTGATGAATATTTAAACTCTTTGAAATCACTTTGTAACCCTTTCAGTTTTATGCAAATAAACGACTTCTGAAATCTCTCTTTCACAAGGCGTGTTTCATATCAGCAGATGCTTGCTGTGAATAGCAAACTCAAAACGTTTAAGTGTTTTTATAAGTCAAAGTAGCTCCAATCCACACCTCCAATCTTGTTTCACTGACTGGAACCATGGTTTACTAACTCCTGACTCCAGTTAGCTTTTGTTGATGTCAATAGCCGACGGGTTCACATATTTTTGCTGCCCACGCTATGAATATTCTAATGATGTTTTTAGACAAATTTATACATAAATGCAGGTAATTCCACAGGGTTCACTTACTTTTTCTTACTACTGTATGGTTCTAGTAATTTAAGGGAGAAAATCTTGATTTCACCATTTTTCAGATTGGACAGAGCTGTTAAAACATAATAATAAACAAAACACTGCTACTGCCCTTGCAAGTGTCATACTGAGGATGTTGTGGAGGTGCATAGCAAAAAGGAGCTGGTGCGGAGTAACCATTATCTCATCCCATGACCCTGCTTAAAACCCAGTGGACTTCAACAAGACAGAGGACAGAAGGGCTGTTGGATTTAATTGGATTAAAATCAGAAGGTTAATGTGAGTTGGTACAAGCCTTTGGCCCTGTTAGAACAAACATAAGCTTCAGAAGCTTGGGCAAATGCATGTAATCTGCAGAAAGTACAAAGCAAACAACTGGATGCATACACAGGTACCAAGTTATGTAGTTCAAACATACCATTAGCCTACTAGCTAGGACTAAAAGTCAGAATATTCCAGCCTCATTAATGACAGGCAATCTCCAGTCTTTACGAAATCGTACATAATTTGAGCCTGAAGGAGTAAAAACGTCATGATGTGAGAGTTTGTTAATTTCACTGTGTATGTACTAAGTATCTGCTAATAAGTGATGGTATTACTGCATTAGCACTGTTCTACATGCATCTCCTGTGAATCATGTATCTTACAGTGAGTCATACTGCAGTTAATCAAGTGAGGTGCACTTTGACCACCACCGATCAAAGGGCAAGGAAAAAAAAAAAAAAGAAATTCAAGGTTTTGGCATGTTGCTTGTTTGTTTACTTTTTTGTGTTCTGCTAATTAATTTACAGCAACATTCAACAGCTGTCACGGCAAACAACCCGAGCTTCAATGCCGCAGATTTAACCTCGACAACTAACTTCAAAAATATTACCCACATTAATAGCCCTGGAGGACAGGAAAGGGCACAGCGTTTGTGGTGTCAGTACATGGCTCAGAGAGCACAAATGATTTCATCAACTGGGTGTTTGAGTGGCCTCACATAATCCCCCAGCATGTGCACACATAAGCGCCAAGGGAGCGTGAAATGAGGGGGGGGAGGTCCTAACAGTCACACTTCTGCCGCAATGTCTCCCAGCACTGGACAGGGCTGTTTGTGATGGTGATACTCCATCAAGTCTGGGACAGATAGAGAGATGGAGAGATGGAGAAGTGGAATGGTGGCAAAGGGTGGAGCGATGACGGCAGATGGTTTGGATGCAAGGAATCTCCATTTATAACACAGAAAACCGGAAAAAGCAGTTTGTAACGATAACACTGGCTAGCAACAGCATACCACATATAATATGAGGAAACATCGTGGGTTAGTGATCAACAACCACAATGAAACCATGTGAAGTGTAAACACAGCAGAACCTCCAATCTCATGCCATGGTATTTATAGCTAGAGAGAATCATGGGTTAGTGATGTTGCCAAGGCGATGATTTAAGTAAATTTTAATTTATTCAGATCTCCCTTGGTTAACAGTGGGATGTGAAATACATGCAAATGGATGCAATGACCATTATGCAGTGTTCTACCAAGGACCTGCCTCAGTGCAGCAATGAAAAAAGTTAAAAGAGTCGTTGCATGAAATGCATGATAATCATGACTGTAAGGATTTTGACTTCTAAAACGCTGCAACAGAAGAAGAACATTTCTATTTCCACCATCATCAGGTGATGAGCAAGAAACATCAAGCAGCTCCTACAGAGGCGCATGGGAATAAATGAAGCCTTCCTTTGCTATGCCCTTCCTCTGAGTGCTCGACTTCACAAGGTCGCTCAATCACACGAAGCTCCCCTCCCTGTGGCATCCAAAGGGCCTATCTGATCACTGGCTGCCTCCCCCTGGCCCCATGGTGTGAACCAGGTGCTGCGATGACAAAACGCTCCTGGCAGCAATAAGAGAACAGAGAGAGCAGAGCTCAATTAGCCCGAGCTCCAATCCCAGATCCTCTATTGATTTCCCACGGATGAGGAATGGCAGACAGGAGAAAGCTCAATCAGACATGCCCATGGGACCTGTCTGTGTGTGCCTGCGTGTGTGTGTTTATGTGAGAATCAACGGGGGACGAATTGGTGCCAGACAAGGTACTGGGATCAGGATGAATACATTAGCAATCCATAGTCTTTATGCATACATGATGGTTAAGTAATGGAGTTGTCTACTGATGGTGCGGTGGAAAATGACATGAGTCTTTAAAAACATGCTGCGCTGTTCTCACCAAGATCAAACGGAAAAAGAGACAGACAAGGCATTAGCTCCCTGAAGGGCAAATCAATCTGACAAGTCATCAGCTCCCTGGTGCATCTCTGGACAATTCCTTAACTTCCTCAATTTAACCTTCACGAGAGGAATGAGAGGGAGAATGTATGGAGTGCGACAACCACATTTGTCCTTCGCTTATGGCTTGGGTTTTCATTCTTATGTGTCAAAAGTGCGTTTTTGTCAAAATTCATGACATGTGCATACACTTGTTATTTGATCCATCACTGTGTATGGATGTGCAGGAACGACGTGTTTTCAGAGTTTGGGTTCAAGAGTTTAGACAACGGCGAATGCACGTGAGCAAGCGTTGATGTCACCTCACATGTTATCGCTCTTTGTTAATATATCAATGTTATAACAGATCTGTAACTCAAGCCCAAGGCAGCACATCAAATTGGAAATATAAAGTGATTAAAATGCAAACCACTAATTGTTTCTCAATTCACACACACGCACCCACGAATCATTCTCGCTCGCCCGCTTGTGTGATCTATGTCACTCTCTGTCTCGCTCCTGTTGGCTTTTTCTATCTTTATCTGACTGTTTTGTTTCGAGACAAGCTATGTAGTTTTATCCAAAACCTAATGTTGTTTTAAAATCAGTGTTAAATAAAATTCCAATCCCTATTAGAAAAACCTGTTCACTCAGCCAGAGTGTCAAGAGTTATTATTATTTTACATTTTTTACATTATTATATAAAAATATGTGTATGGCAAAAATATTAAAGTACTTGTAAAATTGCATAATTATCTTTGCTTCTCTACAGATGTATCATAGCAACATCCCCTATATAGCATAACATCACTACTTGTTATATCAATAGCTGCCTCATAAGGCATTCTGTTTTAGCAACAATTCATTTGAAATGTCTTTGCATTCTTATCCAGCTGAATCCAGAGATGGGGGCACCTGTAGGTTGATTTGAACTCTTCTCTCCACTTCTCTCTGTTCAACATAAATGTTCTTTCACTTCAAGTGACCCAGGCATAATTGTTGTACTGCTGCAATGAGCCATTTTTACTTTGCAGAACTCTGGTCTGTGTCTAAAACACTCCAACACTTGAGATGATCCTGTGCAGGTTGTGTGGCTGCAGCTTGCATATTGTGACTGGGGCGCAGCCATGTTTGCAAGTTTACGTTGTCATAATTGATGACATTGGTTACATTGAATGCTTCACCCAAGCCCTAACCGACTGTCATCAAAAAAACTGCATAGTCAACACTGCACTTCCTCGGGTCCTCAGCAATACATGCCCAACGTTTGAAGTTGATCACATGAGCCGAAGGACAGACAGAAAGATTTCAAGTATGATAATTGAGCCGATGAACGACAATGTGAATGCAAAAAACAAGGGACGAGGGAGCAGAGCGATTAAATTTAAGTGGGCAGTGAGGAAACGTTTTATATACACTACATCCATTTTGCACAATGAGAACAGATATTTGATGCCATCTATGATTCCATCATATTATAACTATAGTACAGATACACTTGACATGAAAAGCTCGAAGGCAAAACACGTAAGCTAACGCTTGCTGTTAAGTCAAACAGAACTCTACAAACTCTAATTTGACATTTGTACAAATGCTTTATTTCCTTTTATGCCAAACTGACTACAGACTAAAAAGAGAAAAAATTGAAAAATCCATATACTGTCTCGTAAATGACCGTAAGAAAAGCTTGTTTAAATTGTCTTTTGAGACCACCCTCTTAACCACTTAAATCAATACTTTAACACAACCAACACACATCTGCTGTCACTGAAATCAATTTCTCTCATGGCCCCTATAGGCTTATTCATACAACATATGGAAAAGAGGGAGAAATGTGGTTACAAAATAATAATATAATACATACAATCGAAAACTTGCTTCCAATCAACTGACAACATGTTTGAAGAATACAGAACATTTGTCACAGCTGAATTCAGACTTGTACCTTGCTAAGAAATGGGTAAGGCATGTTTATCTGATGTGTTTCATCTGACACATGTATTTCTGAGTTCTGGGATGAAACGGCTTGGCGAGTTACCAAGCGAGTTCACTCACTCCACGTCAGTCTTTAGATGTGTGCTTCAGTAAAGTTGCACAGCTGAGGTTTGCACTTTTGCCCTATGTGTTGGAGGTTTTGAATGGACAGCCTTGAAATCCAGACACACACACACACACACAGAGAAAAAAAAAAAATCCACACAATAATACAGTGGGCTGAAGAGTGTCCATATGTACGTACACACTGAGCAATTACACTTCATCAGGCTCCTGGTGAATATATTTTAAGATCCAACACAGGGTTAGTACAGTCTGGGTTTAGCCTATAACACATCGCTGCAGTGTTTTTAAATGTGCTGAAGCAGAAGCGGAGCAGAAGAGGTCCCACGATACACAAAATCCTAACCCTATATCTGTCACTAACACAGGATTTTAATGCACTGTAAGCAAATCTGCAGGAAAACCATTATATGAGGTGGACCCTTTCTCATATAATGGCAAACCAATCCAATGACCTACACAGCCCATAGCTGAAAAAAAGAAGAAATACATCACACAGAGAGCCACCTCTCTCTTAAAGCCCCTCCACCCCACCCCCACACACACACTATCTGCCTTTTACAAGCAATGCTCACTGTTACTGTGGCCTGGCCTCAATATGGCAGCCCCAGTGTGTTGGCTGGGCTAAGTACATGGCTGGCCCCCTATTCAGTAATATTCTGCACGCTGGGAATGAACTCCATTACCATGGTAGCTTGTTTTGTCCCTTCTCTCTTTTTGTTGATGGCTTTGCATTGCTTGTGTTTATAACACAGCGGACTGGCATCTCCCACAGGCCCTCGGCTTCAGGCAGAGAGGTGATTTCTTTCCCTCTAAAATAACACAGCACAGGGTTCTCACATCGCAGGTAACTCTTGTGATTAAAAGTTGTCGGGGTCCCTGGAGGGCTGCATGTGCGTGCAGATTTGTGAATGACGTGGGTACAACCATACAAGCATGTATTTGCACCTCTTTTTGTTTCTGCTCGGTGACTGACTGAGCTGTGTGATTTCAATCATAGCTGTGAGTCTTAATATCCAAAGGACAAAGCCTTGTAAAACAGGGCACCTTTCCTCCTTTCCTCTGCAGCCTGAGGACAGGATGATACACTTTTCATAACACATTTTCCTGGCTCAAGTGGTTTGGACCAGAGCCACTGGCTTTCTGTGACTCCATACATGTTGAAGCACATTGGACATGGGCTCAGACATCTCCATATGGGGATGAGAAAGACAGCGCCTGGGCTCCTGGAGGATTTAGCTAGGGGAGATCCTCACATTGACTTTAACAGGATTTAGCTAGATGAAAGGCAACAGGGAAGAAGAGAGAGATACAAAGAAGCAAAAAGATGCAGAGAAGGAACAAGGAGAAGAAGAGGGAGACGAAAGAACCACAAGAGGAAATGGTGAGATGAGAGACTGGTAGACAGACACACTGGGGAGCCACTATAATGTCCTGGTATGTATCACCACATAGGTGGTGGTGAATAATACTGATAAAGACTCTTTTCCAGAAAACAGAAGACAGGGCTGGAAAGGTAGTAATAGTGGTGTGTTCCCTGTAGAGGGGGAGATAGGACTTAGGAGTGTCACTGTGCCAAGGAGGAAAGTGGTTAAAGGGGGGCCACAGGTGAGTTAAAGCAGAGTCACTGAGCTGGAAAGAAGCAAAATAGTATGACGTTTTACTGGAGGGCAATGGGGGCTGAAGCACAGGGGGACACACACATAATAATCCAACACAAACAGAGCAAGAGAGGAGGAGACAGTGTAGGGAGAACTTACAAGGAAAAACTAAAAAAGCTTACACACACACACACACACACACACACACACACACACACACACACACACACCAACAAGCACACACTCACAGGTTAGCCTCACAGTTCCTATCACACACAGCCAGTGGGGGCTGAAATGGTGTATCATGATCAGCTCTGTGATTATGCAACATTAACACATGCGTATGAACATACCTCCGTGTTTACCTGGGAGGTGCTTCACCCAGCTGAACTGATGCTAATGTGCCAATCTGTGCCTCTTTCACCTCAGAGCGGCGCACGCTGTACAGCTACGGCAGCGTGCAACCAGCCAACAGGAGAAGCAAAAACATTAGGCGCTCTTTAACATTTAATGTATACTTTACGTATGAACACTAGGCCTGTCACAGTAACTATTTATCGACTTCTCGTACAATATATGGGCATGACCTCGATACTTTTTGCTGACCTCCATATTGCCTGTTGTGTTTACAAAAGAACGTCACCAACGTTTTAGCCAACAGGATGCCACAATGAACAGCAGGATTTTCACCACCATTATAAGATTTGAACGCAGCTCCTAAGGGTCTTTTCAGAGCTTAAGCTGAATGAACAGAAAAAAAAAATATGCTGACACACATTTTGCTGTCATTTCTGGTTGCGCTGCATCTGTCCTCTCATCTGCTCTCTGAGTCAAGAGTTTCTGTTGGCGGTGCCACACACACTCACACTCACACTCACACACACACACACACACACACACACACACACACACACACACACACACACACACACACACACACACACACACACACACACACACACACACACACACACACACATACACACACACACACACAGAGTGAACCAGGTGAAGGGAAAATAACGCCCTACTCGAGGCTAATAGGTGTTTTTCCTGACCTATAATTCCAGCCAGAAAGTTTGGAAGAATCCAAATCGACTTGATTTCAAAGCTGCTCTCCTCACCTCTGGTTCAGGAACATTTTGGGTTTAAGCCGAATGAAAGACGACAGCCAGCGTTTCCCACACATAGGCTCTATTTTGTCGGCCCGCCCTGATAGATAAAAACACCTTATTTCAATCTCTCTTCAAACTAACAGATTTTTGGACACACGCCTGTCTGAGTTGTGTGCGCTGAAGTTACTGAGCGGGAACTAGAGGCTTCTCTGTGCACAGCTGCCTAGCAAGCGTCTACCAATAGTCTGTATGTGAGATGTGTAGGGCACATCTGTAAATTGTAGCTATAGCTCCCCTGAACTGCATGAGTCTCTGCATGCACATAGGTCACATGTTGCACCACCCAACACCATGAGTAAATTGTCATCCGGTGAGAAACACTGAGATCCCATTAACAGAACTTGTTTTTATTATTGTTACTTGTGTTATTTGTTTTATTTACTGAGGATATTTTAATATTTTTTTACATTCCAATTCCAATGTCTTTTAAAAGTTCATTGTTCTTTGAAACTACATGTTATATGTTAATATATTGCCATTATATCAGTGGCATAAAATGGTCAATAATATGACAATAACGATGTTTATCGGAATTATTTTTGGGACAATATATTGTCGAATAAAAGTTAGTTATTGTGAGAGACCCAATGGACATGGATTAAGGGTGTCACAATATGCTGGTTTTTAATGATTGTCTTATCTGAAAAATCTGAGATTTATTACTGATTGTGAATAAAAACACAAAGATAGCCAGCAGACATAACCCCACAATTCATCTCCATAGTCATCACCCTGCTATTCTGCTAAATTATAATTACATTCAGTTGATCAAAAGCCGGTTTTGTGGCTACTCACTGACGACCCAGTGCGGATGTTTACACATGCATCGTACAGAATAGTGCCTCATGATTTCATTTACCAGCGAACTGCTTTATGTAAGAACACAAGTTCATTAAAATGTGTGTGGTGATACTATATCTGGCAACATGATATATAGTATGGTACTATATTATGCATTTGCACTAAAGATGGAAGATGTACTTTTCTAATTAAAAGTTGAAAATTAAGTTTTGATATTATTATAATGTGTTTATTGAGAGATAATCATTTTTTGGCATGATATCTAATAGTTTGATATAGCAGGAGTTTTAATACCGAAATACACCAACAAGGGTGTGTTTTAGAAAAATGTCATCATTTACTCTAGCCTTTAAAAATTACAGAAAACAGCCTTAAGCCCTGAGAATAAAATGGATGTCGAGTTGGTCAAAACATCCATCTGCCACTTTCTTTACGGCACAGGCACAAGGCAATAACGAGGTTATTTGGCTGTTGGTATTTGCTGCCTGGTTGTGCTTGCCTACAGGTGATGTGAGGGAAACCTCAATAAATTCAGCCATTCTGTCAACAGACTGTTCTATACGTGGATATGAAGAAAGTGGAGCTATTTATTTTAGCATGGAAAATAAATATGTCTCCGCTTAAAAAGCCGGGGGCCTAAATTCAAACAAAGCTGAATGGTCTAGTACACCCAGCTGAGCTACATAACATCTCACATATTTAACACACACTAGGCTGCACAATCGCTTTATGATTTACTTTTTTCTCCCAATCATTTCATTTTGACTTTTTTTTTCTTTTTTTCTTATGTTCACATACAGTATCCCCGTTTCATCTGTTTTCTCTTCCCCTTTCTTTCAGATAATAATAATGTTTAAGGTAATGAATGCTGCACGGGTAGATAGTGGAGAAGTGAGCAAACAAGAAAGAGGAGGCTTTGTCATCTCAGGCTCCGTCTCTGCTATTTAGTGCCAGCAGTACACTCACATCACTTCCACTCCTCTCAGCACAATGAGCCTGAGACATCAAAGCGGAGACCGAGAGGGAGAGAGCGAGAGAGACGGAGGCAGGGAGACAAAAGCATAAAAATGACTAAAGGAAGAAAGACTGCAAGAGAAGACAGACACCAAAATACCTGTTTTTGTGGAAATGTGTGGCATCATTAAAGCAGGATATTCCCTGCTGAACTGCCTGCCTGGCCACTGAATGCATTTCTTTCTTTTCCACAGCGAATAAACCATTTTAATCGCCCCAGTCAAAAGTCACAGTTGTCTCTAATAAAAAGCACATATTCATGTTTGCAGCAGAACATTAATGGCCTTCCCTACAGCAGCTATTGAGCCTGTTTTGTGCAGTACCAGTGAAAGTAAGCATCCTCATAATATATGCTGTCAAAACTATTAGCTGAGAGGAGAAGAAATGTTTAAAAAAACAGTAGAACAATAACAATGTGAAATGTGAGTGAATCAGTCCGTGTGGGACTTCAAAATGTGAATAAATAGTCAACAAAGGGTCTTACATTTCGAGGCCATAAGCACTGATTGCCTTGATGTTTAAGACAAATAAGGAGAACAGTGCTCTCACCATAACTTATTGACACATGAAATCAATAATTTTTGCCTTGTCACATTCACCTAGGACAGCATGATTTTAATTTCAGTTCCTGCTCATATTTTTGACTTTGGGAGTGGTAATTTGTGTAAAAAAAAAGAAAAAAAAAGAAAAAGAAACTAAATGCAAATGAGCAGCGCTCTCTCTGGCTCTTATTGTGAAATGATTAACATTCCCTCCACAGATCAGAGCAGGTTTCTCAGCTCCCCTGGTTGAAATGCTAATGGTGCTTTCAACCCAGTTTAATGTCAATCCTATTCTACTTTTTTCCCTGTTAGGGAGGAGCTCCCTGTCTCTATTTCCATACACAGCAGCAGGAGGGACAGGCAGCAGGCTTACTCCCCCATCTGGATCTGGGGAATCAGCCCAAGACAGAAAGAGAAGGAGGAACAGGAGGAGGGTGGAGGAGGATCCCTCTTGTCTGGGTGGGAGTGTTTTTGGCGGAGGGGGGTGAGTGCAGACTTTAAAATGATGAATTTGCTTCTGCAGAATCCCACCTCGTTTTAAAAGGGTTCAATAATAATAGATGGAGGCCCCATACCAGCAGAGAGTGACAAGTCTTTGTAGTTTTCTCTCTCCATTATTGATCACATTTCTTTTTTATCCACCATATTCATTTTTATTTTCCCCCACAGACCATTGGGTTGAATTCACGTAAAACCAAATAGAATCTACACACAGTGGAAATGTGAGCAAGGCAATGTATCACCTGCTGGGGTGTTAAAGGTTGGTGGGATTTTAACATTCATCTGCAAAGGTGTGCAACAGTGGTCTGTTCACTGCTGTGTGATTAATATGAGGCAGAAAGTGTCGCAACCATTTATACATCCTCACTGCTCACACTGAGCCATATGAAAGATTAGTTTTCTTGCAGTCTAATATGGATGGAATTATATATTTAAGGAGCAGACTGTGTATCACAGTCAATGTATATGTATTCAAAACCTCTCCATTATCTGTAGAAGTTCAAATTAAGCAAGCTAGCCCTACTCTAGCAAGATTAGAAAGCAGACATGTCATATGAAGGGAAAGTGTGAGCTGCAGGATGCCGCCTCGTGCCTCAATAACCTGTTGAGGTATACTTGCTGTGGTGGTCAGTATCAACAACCAGTAATGGTAAACTGTATATTTTAATATAGATTTCAGAAAATGAGTCTGAAACATACAGCATTTTTGAAAGCATGTAGTGCCAAGTCAAACCAGCATGTGTAAATAAAGGTTTTTAAAAAAGGGAGCAGAAGACTGAATTGCTATCAAACACTGCTCTGTATTCTGTACAACCAAGCCTTGCCAGAGATGCTAACACAGAGGCAACCGGAGATCAGTGCAGGGATGAAGGAGTGACAGCAGCAGGGGAATTAGCAGTGTGATGACTGTCAACACACAATCAGCGCTGCGGTGTCGTTACAGGGCTCACATTGTTTAGTTTGGAGTTATTAGCTTTCTGAACATAGAGCTGAATCACTTGTAAAACACCCCAAGCTGCCACTCACCCAGAGCAGCAAGACTTTCAGAGGCACGCTTTGATTTAAAATTGTTTATTCATTTTGTGTTGCATATGAGCCCGTCTTGTGTTATAATGTGCGCATGCAGATGCACATGTGATAACAAGTCTTTAAAAGAAAAGACGGAGGAGAGATTTATAATACCACTGCTACTGAAAATGATGCCGTATAATCACACTGCCTCCCAGAGTCTGTTTCCCTCAGTGAAACATGGACATATGCCAAGGTCCCTAGTCTAATGAGCGCTGTTGTCTCTGTGACAAAGCACTAACCAGACAGATAGGCCTTTATGAGTGTGATATGACAAGCTACATGACTGCAATATCAAATACTATTCAGCAGGTGGGGGAACTGTTTCTTTTCTAATCAGACTTTTTCTTTGAATATGGGCTTTAAAATAAACAACAGTATTATGTATTTGATTTGAAAATGCAACTTTGTTTTCCATACCTTAGGATCAGCGGTGAGCAGCTTAAAGGCCTCATACACCTGCCTCTCTTTGACTCCTCCACCCAGGTCCAGGAAGTTAGCTGGCTTTCCTCCATGCAGGTCAATGATGTCACATGTGGCCATGGCCAAGCCAGCTCCATTCACTGTGAAAATTCACTGTGTTCAATTGATATACAAAAACGTATTCTGAAATATAGAGGATAACTCAAAAGCCAAATGGGTGGGCCCTATTCAGAGTGAGACTTATGGTGTCAAGCATGTTGAGTGAGTGTTAATGGTGCTACAGCCTCACAATAACCTAATTCACAATGTATTACATGTATTTTGAAGTACAATGAAGATAAATCTGACCATTAAGTCCGGAAATTGAAACAAAAGTCCCTGAGTGTAAAATGTGACGCCAACAGCCGTGAGTTAATTAACATAACATCACCAGCCAGTGAAGGAAAGATGACATGTACTGTAAGAACACCCATAAAGGAAATCTAGCAGCAATTCATCAACCAAAGAAGAGCAAATAGCTGAAAGAAAATGTCACACTTAAAAAGTGAAGCGGTCTTCTAATCAGGAACATTCAATGCGTCAAGTCGGGCAACACAGAGAAAATTTGATTATGACTCGACTCTTGACTTCAGAGAAAAGAGTGTTGATTAAAAGAGGTTCTGCTGCACTTTTTTGCAGCCCGTGTCATCATTTAGCCAACTGCCAGTACGGCTACCCTGCTGAGTTGTGCATGAGCCAAGTGCACAAAAATGTCTTACCTCATTTGGTTTAGCCAAGCTGAACTTGTGTCCTGGCAAGCTCCCCGACCGAGGTCTCAATAAAAGGGAAATTCGCTTTAACAGCTGTCACTTTGGTGGCTTACAGAGCTCTCAAGGAAGCTGCAGGGCCTTAAAAGCTGTTGTTACTTTAAGAGAGGCTGGGAGCTGGGGATGCAGAATGGGGTGTGTGTGCGTGTGTGTGTGTGGGGGGGTAGTGCTAACAGACATCTAATGTGTTTATGAGGCTACGGGGTAAGAAGTGAGAGCACCTGTTAGTGCTGCTGTACACTGTAAAAGCTTTGATTTATGACAAGAGAGGGGGCCTTTAATGAGAATGCTAACAATCTGGCTCACTGGAGACTTTCTGGGCGGATTATAGCTAATTAGAACGCATTGGTTATGGCAGCATTCCTTCTGGAGTCCTCAGAAAGCTGCTTGTAATGTGGACTGGAGGAGAGCCCAGGCTGCCTTTACTTTGACTAAGTTTTAACTGTGTCCGAGCTTTTCACTTACGTGACTTAAGAGACACATTAAAGTCTTATGCCAGGAGGGGTTCACTTATTGATGTATGTGTGTGCGTCTGTGTGCAGGAATGAGGGTTGCTCCCATACCAAAACATGCAATGTTGCCATCCAGTCCAATATATTTGAGGTCCCACTTGGCTGCCTCCATCTCTGTGGGGTCGCTCTCAGTCATGTCGTCCATGGCGAACACGGCCTTCTGACGAAACTCAGCATTGTCGTCAAAGTTGATCTTGGCATCAAAGCAAACCACTGGGGCAATGGCATGAAGGAATGGAAAGATGACAAAGACAGAGTTAGAGACAGCAAAATAGGAAGCATAAAAGTGAGACAGAAGAAGATGGCAGGCGGGGGAAAAGGGAAGAAGAAGAAGAGGATTTCAGACATAAAAAAGCCCACTAATTATCATTTCTAAAACCTGAAATTAATGAACTGAGGGGTGTCCCCTCGGCCTACTGGTCTTAATTACTTCAGAGGATGGCTCACTAAGGCATGTGTTTTTGACACTGCCTCTAAGGGATAGACCATTATAGTAAGTGCACATTTCCTTTACACTTCAAAGAGAGTGTATTTCAAAGAGAACATACTTGTGAAGCTACCTGGAAAAATATCAGGCAAAAATTTTTATAAATTAGTTTAACCCTTGTGTATCCTTTTAAAAATAATTACACTGAGGTCCTTGAGGACAAAAATGTCCACCACAAAAAAAAAATTGACATAAGAATATTATATATTTAACGTTAATCTGCATTTTCACTGAATTCATTTTTTAACCAATATCAGTCCTGATCTACCAAATATTTATTCATTTACATTTAAATCAGTTTGTTTATATAAAGCCACTGTTGATTTTTATGAATTATTTTCCATATACTGAATTGTAAGGGGATCTTCAAAGCTGAACATCCGACATACAATATAATATATTACATTCAATTAAGTTTGAAGGCACTTGCATGCAGGTTGGGTGAAAGAGAGAGGGATAGAGACAGGGGGTTGGGAATTGTGACCTGCAGTAAAAATTACAGCTTTTGGACTCTTGGCAAAATGTGTGCCATATGTAATAACACAGCCAAAATGAAAAAATTAAAAATGAAAAGGACAAAAATGCCCCTAAGGATGCACACGGGTTAAGAGCTTTGTGTTTACACAACAGCACTTAAATAGAAAGTCGAAATAAAACAGTAAAGGCAAAATTGGGAGTAATTATAAACATCTATACTCTTATATACAAAATTATTTAGTTGTCCACTATTTGGTTTACACATGGCACGTTTTAACCAGTCTGTAAACCTTCTACCATTAAAAATATGACCATTATGGTTTAAAGAGAAACTATGGTAATGGCAGCCTTGGTAACTTAGATCACTAAGTTTCCTAATGAATGGCACATTGCAGGTTAACAGACAACCAGATAAACCACGTTACCTTTTCTCACTCTATAGAGAGATAGTGAGAAAAAGTAACAAAATATTGAAGCATGGCGACTGACTTCAGGATTGACATACAGACAAAGACACTTATAGACACACAGAACATGCAGCAGGCAGACTCTCCTGGGACTGGGGAGTAGACATACTGTGTCCTCCAGGTACAGTAGCTCTCTCACTACACAGTTCCTTGTTTTTGTTTTGATACATCTATTATTGTAGTCCATCTACAAAATATTATGGGTTATTGTTATTTCCAAATGAGACAAAAAAAAATACAAATTCTTCATCCTAGAGAAATTTTCCTTTCCGATACATGTCTGTTGAATGCCTGGATAATAGCTGCACTCCCTTGTGACGTGAACAAATCGAACCAAAGACTGAGTTGATTTTAATGTGAAGCTTGTCTACAAAGCCTGCCTCAGTCACAGCCACTGCTTCTCCCTGCTGGTAGAAAAAGGGAACTCGTACCTCTTAGTATAAATCCACCGTTTGAAAGGATTCATTTTAATCATTAATATTCATAGGAAGTCATGAGACAAACTCCTTTTGTCAATCTTTGATGAAGCATACTTTGAACAAGAATCTGTTTTTTGAGGAGACTAAATAACATCAAAGATGTGACGCATCTTCAGCGTCTTGTAATACCTCTTGATAGGATGCATCACAGTCAATCTGTGTATAGTCCCACAGACAAGACATTCACTCTTATTTCTTTGGGAGACAAACAAAGTTCAATGCAAGTTCAGCATGTGCAGCATCACAACTGCTACAATATCCTTCGTGACTAAGTGTTTCTTACTTGAATGAAGAGCACCTAAAATGTTAACCTGCTAACCTCCACTTGTGTCATGTTGTCAACTGGCAACACAGGGACTGAAATTTTTTTTCTGATTTTCTTCATGAATTCAAGCGTTTTCAAAAAGAGGAGGGGAAAACATATACAAATATTATAGACAGTGGACTGAGGCAGGCTCTGAGCCTATGGTTTGTACCTGGAACCATAACTATGGTAATTAGTGATCCAAATCTCTAGGCAAACCATTAGACACAAAAGTCGCCTGGTACCAGCTACAGATCTTGAAGACGATTTAGAAAAACAGGCAGTGACAATTAGTATGCCGTCTTTGAGGGGTGTCTGCAGATATCAGTCAATTTTATAACTTTTAAAGACCTTTTCAGGCCCAAATATAATACAAATCTAATAACATGTTCTGAGCAAATCATGTGGGGAGGTTTCAGTTGACAAGTGGCAAGAGGGGCAATTCTGGGATTCTTTTTAATGCAGTGCAACAGAGACGGTCGGACGCTTGTTGAAATAGTCCAACTGCCAATTTAGAGCTCCATTCAACATTAGTACCATTTGTTACACAGCCTTTACTGCATAACAATGATGAGATGAATTTGGTCTTCAGTCTCATTGTGACTATTCATATTTGTACAATGCATTATTTATTTTCTACAAGACAATACATTTATTCTCAAGCTAATTACTTGAAGTTAATTTCAATTGAATATGTAACAGGCTGCATTACAATAAAGAATCGCGAATGATCATTCTAAACCTTTTAATTTGTTATAATCCCCCCTTTCATCCACTCAAAGACATTAAACAGAAGGGTTCCTGGTTAGTGTATGTACAGTAATGTATTTTGGGTTTAGCACATTGTTACATTAGGAATAAGGTAGATGTACAAGTAGGCGAGATATAGGACACAGAGAGGTAAGTGATAGTGTGATGATCTAACAATTATTTCTGAATGGGGCTTGACAGGCAAATATTTTATGTTTTGTTTGATTCTCAGATAAAAAGTTTGAAACTTAAGCTCTTGGTGCTGAAGACTTCAACTATTTATGCAACAAAAAGATAACGGGAATGGTACTCAGAGTGCGCCAGTGCGCATACCCTCGCCAAGGTGAAGTATTGAGGAAAATGTCGGAAAATGCACAACAATGTTAAGGAAAGTGATTAAAAATTCCTTTAACCGGTTCTCCACCAAAATTGGATAGGTTCCTCCCTGGCCTGTGTCCCATTCCTGCACCAAGTGTGCAAATCTAATCAATTTAGTGCTTTTTGCATAATCGTGCTAGCGAATAAACAACATAACCTCCTTGGAGGAGGTAACTATTGAAATACATTTGATACAATGTTGACACTGAAAATAAAACCTCAGTGCAACTGTAACAGTTCACTGACTTATCACACTAGATATACAGTATGCAAAATGTAATTAAAGTCATTTCTTAGTACCTGCTAACACCCCCAGTGTGATGCTTATAAGATGTTTTCCAACACATACATAGAATATCCCTGGGAGGTTACTCATGACGGATGTGCTTGTAGCTGCTGCTGTAATTTGTAGTTCCTCATTACTAGTTGATGATAGACTGTACGCCTTTAGTTAATCATCAATAACTAGGAAACATCAAAAAACATCAACATGCTATAAATATGGAAAGCTCTGCTCCCTGAAGCCACTTGGATTTTGATCCAGACAAAGTCATCCAGACAAGAATCTGACGTCAATGTGTTGCAATTACACTTCACATTCTTAAATTCATTCAGACCTGAGGAGATAGTGTGCCTGTATCTCACAGTCAGTGATTAGTGGGTGGCTGCATGTTCATCGTGAAATTTTGAATTCTCTATTTAAAGTGTTCAAATATTACAGCGCTTTAGTGTGGTTTAAGGACAGTTACTGACAGGAAGCACATACACACATAATGCACACAAGACAGAGACCAAGTCAACACACACAGACACAGACACAGACACACATACACACAAAACAGGCACTTTCTATGATACAAGGTACCTTGTCCTTCGGGAGTCTCTCCGAGAGGATTGACTTCGACTTGAGTGGCGTCGACTTTCAGGAACAGATCATAGAGCCTCTTAATCTGATCTGCTGCCTGCGTGGTCCACAGAGGACAGTAATTACCTGATGGTTCGGCTCTGAGCAGCCGGCCCCGCCAAGGCCACTCAGCCTCCCACACAGGCTACATAAAACATGGCAAATCACCTTCAACAGTGCTCTGTCTGAGTTTGTTTTTTTCATGAATGTGTACGTCTCTGAGCTGAAAATTTTGTCACTTCACAGTAAGCAAATAAGACATGGATTCAAAGCTAATGTCATTGCAAAAATATATACGATTATAACAAACGTTTCAGTAGATTTCATATACCTGTAAGTGCTGTAGTTTTTTTTTTTTTTTTTCTTTTTTAAAATACAGGATTGATATTTACAAACAATAAGGCAGTAAAAGATGAATACAGCAACACAGAAATGGCAGAATACTAAAATCATCACGGTCAAAATCCCTATTTTAAAAGGGATCTCAACTGATATGTCTTTTTGCTGCATTCCACGCAATAAGGGTGTTTTAGAAGAGCTGTAATTATATCTGAATTAAACTGTCCAGCAACCAACTCACAGCAACCAAGGAAAAACATACTGACAATGCAAACACTTAACCAATGACTTTCTATTTCTCTTCTTGCCTGGTTAAAATCAATGCCCATTCAGTATCCTGCAAAAGAACAATCAACTACAATGGGATGTAACCGAAGATGAAACATCTTCGACTCTCAGTTTGTTTTAGAAGTAGATTCGTTTGGCTCATTTATGCGTATTCCATGTGTTAAAGATTCTGAGCTAATCTGATTTCTCATGCCATGGAGCCTGTGGAAAAGAAAACAAATTAGTGATCTGATGCCAAGAAACAAATGGATTTGAGATGAACTCTACGTCTAAGCCCACATACCTATTCTGAATCTGAACTCGGGGTGTCACTGTGCCGTTTTCCCTTGGCTTCATATTTTAGCAGATAATGCCGCCTGAACATCGTAAAACTTAAGCTGACAGGAAAAAATATTTGTTTCACTGTCCTGAAAATCATAGGTTGTCCATTGAGATGAGTTTTGTTTCTTGCTGGATGATTCACTCACAAAATCAATGTGCATCATGTTCTATCAAATAATGGTATCATTAGTGATGTCGGCTCCCTCAGCCTGGCACAGTACTATGCGTCACTGCCAGATATGACAATAGACCACCTGGCAAGTGTGTAGTGCAATGACACTTTCACAACTTGCCTTTGGAAAACTAACAATAGTTACCAAAGTTTGGTTTGTTTGTGAACCAGCATGCATCAGTCTTTGTATGTGTGCGTGTGTGTATCGTAGATCTTTCTGCCTCTTCTTTGCATTGTGGCTTTAAAGCCTTCAGCACCCATTACCTGTCTCTGCAGAGGTCCTTTGAAACCCAAATTAGCTGCCATGCGAAGCGCCTGGTCGTCTCGCACACCTTCAAATATATCTATGACTTCCTATAAGATTTGTAGTGAAGGAGGGAGGGAGGGAGAGAGAGAGAGAGAGAGAGAGAGAGAGAGAGAGAGAGAGAGAGAGAGAGAGAGAGACGCAGAGAAAAAAACAGAGAAAGGGAGTGAGAGAGAGAACAGGAGGCTCAAACACTGGGCTATAATTTGACACAAAGCGGATGTTCATATTAAACTGCCGACATCATAATTAAGCAGTGGCAAGCTGCCAGACATGGAGAGAATAGACAGTTGGGACTGAAATGGTAGATTTATGATCATTAGACCCTCGTTTCTTCGGCTTTTAGATAGTGAGAAGCTCTTTTTTTTTCCATAAGATTTCAGATTGAAGAAAACAAGAGAATACAATTGCAACTGTCGTTAGCAGGTATGGACCAAATCTGTATAAAATAGGTCTGGACCATATAGATTTTAACGAGATGACTGAATGGTGTACTGCACTATCATGTGTGTTACATAGCAACACTATAGCTGTGTATTACATAGGTAATCTGAAATCTTCAGGGCAATAATGAATGATAGAAATCAGCTGGATCTTAACTATTCTAATGTCTATAGACTTAGAAGAGAAAACTATATAACAATAGTAAATGCAGGCATATTCCATCTGTGATGCTTAAGTGATACGTCTGTTAACAATGACCTGTTGCCAAGCAGCAAAGTGACTACAATGGATTAAGGTCTGTAATGAAACCTAATGAATAGCAATATAAAACACAGAGGGCTTCTTCGTGTGTGTCTGTGTGTATTTGTTCATGTTAAGCTCTAGTGTGTGGTTGTTTGTGTGCGTTGTGTTCAGCTGCTGCTGCGTGCATGCAGACAAGGACGATGAATTCATTGACTTAACAGAAAATCTGAACAGAGCACAGCTTCCATCTGTAAGACCCACTGGGAATTCCAGTCCTGGCGTGATGTCAAGTCAGATACAACTTCAATTTTAGAGTGAGATCATTGAGCAAAGATGGCGAAGGGTCTGCACTTTTAAGTTCCATTGCTCCAGACAAGATTGATCGATTTAAACCTCTGCACCGTCTTTTTAAGGCTGATAAAATGTCATTCTCTTATTCAGCTCATTTAATATTGTACCACCACAAATCACATACCTTAAAGATGAGTTCTGGGGTGCTGGCAGCGACCTCCTCGATATCCATACCTCCCTGGGGACTTCCAACCATGACAGGACCATTACAGGAGCGGTCCATTAAGATGGCAAAGTAGGTCTCCCTGGTAATGTCAAGGGCCTCGGCGACCATCACCTGGACATGGCACAGCAGGAGAAAGTGATGCCAATTAGACTCACGATCACTTTAAGACAAACAAAAAATCCCATTTCAGTTTTTGTTGATTTCTCCTAGTGTTTAGCAAACCTCTGAAAATCTTGCATTTTCACAACTTACCGACTATTTGATACTGCACTGAACACACAGACACATAAGCGGGGTCAAAATCTATGAAGCATCTCTGTTGTTGTGAATGAGAGAAATGGGGGGGGGGGGGGGGGGGGGGGGCGCATAAGCAGAGGGGAGAAGCAAGCAAGAGGCTCCTTTGGAAAAGAAAGAAAAAAAATTTGCTACAAAATATAATTTGTTTGGTTGCGAAGACGCTGCAGGTTTTCTAGATGGAGTGTTTATTTGAACATGCTTCTGCTTCCACCCTATCGCCCAGCGAATGAGGATGGATAGCCTTGTCTACACTCCATGTTAACAGACAGCACACCTTTCTCGCTGTTCAAATGCTGTCTTCTCGGGGCGTCGTGTAGCGTAGTGGTCTAAGCAGGCGCCACATGTGTAGAGGCTACAGTCCTCGCTGCAGTTGGCCCCGGTTCGAATCCCGCATCGGACGGCCTTTCGCTGCATGTCATTCCCCCTCTCTGCCTCCCTGTTTCCTGTCTCTCTCCACTATACTATCAAATAAAGGCATAAAAAAGCCCAAAAAAATATACTTAAAAAAAAAAAAAAAAAAATGCTGTCTTCTCCAGTCACTCAAACGTCCCCTGTCATTTGACTTGTAGCCTGATTCTTCAGTCAAACTAAACATATTCTATTCCCACTGTGACGGTCCCCTTTTTTCCCCTCAAATCCTGGTTTTGTCTCAGTCTTCTCCCACAGCCATCTCTCAAACCTTTCCTTATCTTCTCTCTGCATCCCTCTACTGGTGTCATGACAGCAAATCCATGTAGCTGCAGATGTGCTGCCCTTTTTTTCTGCGGTGTTCTCTGCTCTGTGGTGCAGTATGGGTAAAGGATTGTTGCGAGTTCCATTGGCAGGTTGACAGCAAAGCGTCTCAGTACACCGGTGTTTCCCTACCATTGCCTGGGGGGATTGCCCCCCCCCATGCCCACAAGAAACCGAAGGAAAAAAAATAAATAAAAAAAAAAAAAAAGAAAATTTAAAATATTTTAATTGTTTTTTGACTAATTTATGTGCACTCGCTTAATTTTAGAGATTGCCCCAACTTCAGAAGCTAACAGGCCTTTACTTGAAGCAGGCTTTTATTAGAGGCAGGTCTTATTTTGATCTGCTTCTGTTTGCCCTGCTAAAGTTACTGAGTTATGGTGTTAATACAATCTAACAAGGCTTTTACTGTGACACATTTGCGGCTTAAAATATGCAACATCAGCCGGACAGAATAAAAGGATGACAAAGCAAAGTGGGTCAAAATGAATGAATCAAATATTTTAGATGAGTAATACAGAACAACAAAGTGTTGAAAACACCATGATTATATTGTTGAATCTATTAAATTAAAGTGTAGGAATGTACATTATGCCTAACTGGCATAGGGAAAACACTGCTCAGTATTCATCAACGGCTGTTCTGTTCAAATGAATGAAAAACAGTGTGACACACATTTGTTTCCATCTAGACGCAGCAGTAGAAGCAGGAGCAGCAGCCCCTGTTGGGTGTAGCCGGGGTGAACAGAAATGAGGAGAGACAAAGAAAAAGTGCAAGACCCACAAACAAGCCACAGGCTGAGAGGGCTTCATCACCTGGAAATGTCTGTTTTGAGGAGGCACTGCATGCAGCATGCGAGTAGAGAAAATAATATTCCTGCTTGTTAGTGGCACATAGAAACAGTTGTTTACCAAACACTTTAAATTCACAGTGGGCCTTTTATTTATGCAATGAGCCATAACATCAGCCAGCACAAACCCACAGTAAACAACAGTGAACAGCTACTATTTAAACCTAGGGAAAAAAAACAAAAAAAACAAATACCATAGAGCCAGACTGCCTTCACAGTCATTAATTTTACAGAATTATATTACTGGACTCAAAATGCCTTGAAATGAGGTCAGAAAACAACAAGAAAGAGCTAAGTATATCTTTCTACACTTCAGTCTGCATAGCGCCTCACCGTTTTCACTTTCACTCCATCTTTAGGTGTCTGCTTGGTAGTCAGGTTGAAACCCAGCATCTTGTTGGCCAACTCGCCAACTACTGCAGGGCTGAAGGAGAGAGGTTATAGGTCACACAATATCCTTCTTTAAACAACAATCGTTTTCTTATATATATATATAAAACAAGAATCACAGAAAAATCATACACTTACAAAATGAAAGATGAGAAAAGCAGGTGAACTGACAGATGAATAAGTATTTCTTTATCTCTCCAGAGCTTTGTTCAGTTGAAGAGAGATATGCCTACGCACTTTCTGGGCATTAATGTAACATATTCTGACAAAGCACAGTTTTTGGAGACACATCGCTGTGAATGAACCTCTACTTATTCTCTCTGTTTAAAAGCAGCGCGCATGCCGAGTGTGCTTCTGTAAGCCTGCTCTGGTTTTATAAGTGAATACAAATGAAGCCAGGGGTTGTACTCATCATTTGATAGATGAGAGGAAGCTGAACTGTGCGCTCATGTCACTGTCTGGGGACTATGAACTTCAGCATATCTCACTTCGAAAAAGTTTTTGGCCATTCCAAACCCTGAAGTAGGGTGACGATGATACATGCATGGGACAGTTGTCATAAATCACCTTTTTGCCTTTAAGGCGGCAGTAAGCGGTAGGTACCGTTACTAAAACAGGTAGCACTGTTTTAGTACATGGGAACTGAGCAAAAAAAAAAAAAAATCTCCTTCAAGGTGCTGTGGCTGCTTAGCCTTTTGAAAAATGCAGAAGATTTCAGACTGAGCCCTTATTGGAGGAATGCAGCTATCACATTTTGTAATTCCAAGATAGAACAAAATGAACCACAGCAGAGGCACAAAACCCAATCAACCTGAGAAGAAAATTCACTATGGGGTGCATAACTCTTCTGCCGACCTTAAAATCCCTTTTTCAACATTTAATTGAGGGTAGTTGTTCCAAAACAAGACACTGGAAGAAAGAAAAACTGTTTATTTGCAGCACAAGTAATCCTGACTGCGTCTTTGTGCCTAGGGAACATCTTCAGAGAGCTCTTTGAGCCTCCTCACTCTAAAAGCCGCTGTCGTAGGAGAAAATAATATGAATGTATCTCCCACAGTAACTCACAGTGTGAAATGCACATAGGGGGATACTTACTCCTTTGTTAAGTGCACTCCACCTTTAAGGCCACTGTCGAACACCCCCTTGCCTCTGCCACCGGCCAGAATCTGAGCTTTCAGCACAATCTCCTTGGCATCTGAAAGACAGGGAGAGACAGATTGAGAGAAAGGAAAAGAAAATGGAGGGAAAGAAAGACAGAGAAAAGTGAGGCAAAACGCTTAAGATATAGACCTTGAATGCCCCCTTGAGTCTGCCACTTATCTGTCTATCTAATTGAATAAAGGAGCAAAGAGAAGAAGAGAAAGGTGAGTGTAATGTGTGAAAAGGATTGTGGTGGGAAGGGAAAAAAAATGTACACACCAGAGCTCAGCTCCCCTCCACAAGGAAAATTAGCCCTGCACTACTAATCACAGTGTAGTACAGGAATACCCATCTTGTAATGGACATCTTTTAAACAAGACTAAGAATTTACAGCCATGTTATTGCCTGTGTGGAACTGTATTTAGTGCACTGAGTGTCAGTTTCCTAACATGCTCACAGTGACAATGCTAACATACTGATGTTACATGCTATTTGCTAATTAGGGCTAAACACAAAGTATAGCTGAGGCTGATAGGAATGATTAGTTTTGCAGTTATATGGTCATAAATCAAAATATTGGACAAATAAGATTTTTTTGACCTAATGGTGGCACTAGATGAAAAGTCAGGGTATCATTAAAAATCATTGGGATTCATCAGCTGGGCACAATGGATATCTGTACCAAATGTCTTGGCAAGCCATTCAATAGTTGTTGAGATATTTCACTAAAATCAACCTCATAGTGGCACTGAGGGAAAAGTGATAGGATCACCACAGACAGTGGGCGTCATCCCCTCATGAATGAAATTCATTTATGGTAATCTATCTATATACTGTTGTAGAGATATTTCCGTTTAGACCAGACCCGCATTTTCATCTCTAACCGCTCTGCCAGCATAGCTAATAATACCTTGCATGTACAATATCCATGTACAAGTGTTTCCTTGTAACTAGCATAGCAAGAACACAATCTCAGTGCAAGAAGCAACTGCGTAACTGCTGGAAAACTTCACATGACCTTGCTCCAATTATAAAACCACCCTGAATCCCCTTTGCTGTCACTGCCACATTACAAGAACTCTCACATCAGGAGGAGGCCCCTCGGCTGTCTATTCAGCATCCTGCCTAAAATCTCCCTCTATTCAAATGGAGTGAGGACACATGATGAAAGATGGTCTCTGGCTAGGTTATTATTATCTAGGTGGGGGAGTTCAGCCATTAACAGGTGGCTGCCATCGGGGTGGTTATAGGGTGTTAGGGTGGAAGGAGATGATCCACTGTGCAATGTCTGGAAAGACACCTTGACCTTGGGGGTTCGAGACAAGCTCCTCCCTTGACTGCATTCCAAAAAAGAAAAAAAAAAAATATGAACAACATGAACCTCTACAAGCAGGATGGAGAATGTCTAGACAGGAGCTGGTGAGTCTAAGAACTCTGAATGTGCTCACAGCTGCTGTAGTAAGAAAAGGACCCCGAGAAAATAGCCTCTGACAGGGTGGCAGGGATTAAACCAACACTGCATTAGTGAGGCCCGTTCTCCGTGGAGAGCTGAGAGGGGAGAAACGGAGAGAGAGAATGAGAGAATAAAGGTGTGCTCTTATGCAAAGGGCTTTGAGAGGAGTCATAAATGAATAAATATGTTAATAAAAAACTGCTACTGTGCAAAATTAAAAAGAGTTCAAAGCAAGATGAAATTGTGTCCTGCGGGCATGTGCAGTGGAGAAGGACGGTACAGAGGAAATGACTTTTGCTTTAAAAGAAGAAAAAAAAGAAACAAGAGGAAGAACAAAGATGTAGTCCAAAGGGGAGATTGCATTGTTTGAGGTGTGGACAAAGGTAAGAGTACTGACACATTGATGAGGTCCTTAAAAAAAGCCAGATATGGTTTTAAAGCGAAGACATATTAAATATATTAAAAGGGATGTAATGTGCCAGGGAAGGTAATGGGGTGAGAACGTGGCAGGTGTTCATTCCTGCTGCACTAGTAATTGATAGAAAACCTGCTTATTATGCGGCACACAACAAGATATGTAGCAATATCAGCAATTATGAATGGGAACTGAAGGAGCAATATGCTGATAATAAGAGGGAACTTTATAAAAGAAGAGACAAACCGAGAAGAACAGATAAAATGCATTCACATCGCAGCCTCAAAGACTGTGTCCAGAAAAAAGTCTATCATTCTCACAGAGAAAAAAAAAAAAAATCACTGTAGAATCAAACCAAATCCTCTGGTTAACACTGATACACCACTCTCTGCCCTAATACAAGGAGAGGATAATGATGTCCTCAAAGATCACAGTGGACATGGTGCATGTTAAAGAGCAGGGCGACCATTACCTCGTAGTATGACAGACATGAGATGGCCTCTAACATTCAGACAAAGGTTGGTCCCTAATGAGTGTAGGAGTGGATGGAAATCGGGTAGTAGCAGTCGTATATAAAATCAGTCATGCTTTTATGTTCAACCCAGAAACTCGGGTGAACAAGTCTGAAGTTAATCAGTAAAGACAGCACCAAGCACTGTTGAAGAGCCGAAGCTCAAGGTGTTTACACAGTATCAAACCTAACCGAGAGGTCACGCTACTGAGGGTGACACACATCGCGCACTATGTTCAGACAGCAATATATTGTACATCCTGTCCGAGACGCTTCCTTAAATGTGTGTTTTTTATATGGTGAGTATGCGATTCACAGAATTACAGATGCACTAGATACATAACAAATCACTTCTTTGCTTGTCCCAACCGCAATAATTAGACAAACCTCCTGCAGAAAGTGTTTTGGTCATTAGCTGAATGAAAACCCTTCTCGTAGGGGGGGCGCGGGAGACATTGTTGCGTAATCAGTTCTCCACTCCTATTTGTATCATACATGGCCCACTGTGAAGATGCGGAGAAAGATTTTCATCTCCATTTATTTTCTATATCTTGGGGACACAGGGGAGGAGATTAACATTGCACAACATTTCCAATCACATCACATGCAATCGGAGTAATGCGGTCATCATCCTCGGGCCTTACTCATTTCCCAGTAATGAGTGCAAATCAACTCCCAGTCTGCTTGCCAGTGACAGCAGCTGGCAAAGAGAATGTTACTTCTACAATCAGTGTCTCTTTCAGCCTCTTTCTTTATGTGGACTTTTAAAAGGCCTTCTACTCCCCCCTGCTCCCCTTCCATGTAGCCCGTGGGTGGCCAGCAGCAGAGTTAGCGTTGGTCTGATAGTTAATTAAGCCTTCGAGGCTATGCCATGAGGGGAATGTTGGCTGGTAAGGGACAGATGTAGGCTGTGCGCCAATCCAGAGGGACTAACATGGTGCTAAAATCTGCATGGAGAGAGAAAACGACCAGGGCGGCCACTCCCCGGCGTCCATGTATGCTGTAATGAAAGTAATGTGGTGGCTAAATGGAGAAGACTAATCAACCTCTTGGGAGAGTGGCGAAAACAAACACACAGCGCACACAGCCACAATCAAACACCACAGGGAGCGTGAGCCTTCCTATGGATGGATGCCATTAACACTAAAGGGAAGGAAAAATGAAACCCAAAGACTTGTTATCTTTCAGCATCTGTGCTCATCATGACAGTGTATCTCCTGGCTATGATGCAGGAGACTGTTGATTGCTGCCAAACAGGCGGAAATAAGTCTTTAGGAAAAAAGAGAGGTCTTAAATGTCAGTCTCTCAAACCATTAAAACAAATAATGTAGGCGTAATTATTCTTCTCCCAGCATTTTTTGGAAATAGTTCCCAGCATCTGAAATACAATTTATAATTCAGAGGTATTCCAGTACTATAAGTAGAAAGAACAATCTGTGATTCCATTTGCTTCCATCTAGTGGCACATGGCGAGTCATTAAATAACCTCAATTATGTTGTCAACTGCATATTGATAGCTGCAGAAAGCTATTGGAGCAGCTCTAGCTTTTGACTCACTTCGCCTCAGGGCTTTTTGCTGTGTCACATCCATGGCTCACTGATATTGGGAACAATGAACTCATAACCTACTGTAGCAAAAAGTACCATAGGCAACGCAGGATATTAATGACTTAAAACAGAATTAGCCGATAAGCTTAACTAATTGCATAAGCTGAAAGATGAATATGTGCGTGCTGTTTTCCCTTGCATGTGTATAAAGAAGGTCAAGTTAGGCCAACGCTTTTTTCCGTGCAACATTCACTATAATAGCCTTGCCAACGCATAATTTTTTTCATTAAACTTTGGCACCAGCAGGGCTAAGAAATGGAACAGGTCGTGTTTAATGTTTAGACTTCTTGTGTGAAGATTTTGTTTAACCACAGTGGTAAAGCTGATATTATCTTGGACAAGTTCAGCTTTCCATAAACCTTTACCATTTCCAATTTTGCCAGGCTGTGAAAAGGTCACAGAGAAAATGGCTCTTCAGTCATGCAGTGATGGCAGGTGAACCAGAAGGAAAGATAGGAATATAAAATCTTTACTTTTTCATCTACCTTGACATATAATGGCCTTGGAATTCTTAAAGCTAAATGTGTTCGCCTGTTCAGTTGAGGTTGAAAAGTCAACAAACATTGATAATTCCTACCCACGCTCTACGAAGCCCTCTTGCTAGTGGCATGTCTGTATGACCAAATGTTGGGACTTGTACAACAAACGGACAAACAAACCGATGTAGACACAAAAAAAAGTCAAACATAACAACAATTGGACTTCTTTGTTCAACTTGTACAAGTAAATATATCATTACCATCTCACTGTCTTGTCTGGTTAATCCCCCTGTCCCCCCTGTTCGTCTCTGTCTATAATGATGCCATCTCAGTGTTACTCAGTGGAGGAGAATATCAGTGTCCCGGACTGACAATGGCACCTGTGTTTGACACCTCCTCCAGTCACTGCTTACATGACAGCTGAGTCCTCATTAGAGGACAAGTCCACCTGGCTTTCAGAGATAGATAGCACTTCTAATGACATCCTGAGATGGCTCTGGTCTCCTCTCAGTGACAGAGAGGTGCAGTTCAAACCTCTGGCGGAGAGTTTTTCATTGCCGTACAACCAGAGGGGTGACGGTAATGATAACGATGTTATGGAACGATGGGTGCTAAATGACCACGGGGGACATCTGTAGGGAGAATCATTTGTCTCGGAACGAAACCTCTGCGAAAGAATTTACTTGTATTAAGCCACATCACGGGAGAGTTAACTGGCAAAATACAACTTTGGTTACAAACAACACAGAACTGTGGACAATCTCCATAAAATTTTTTTAAATAAGTGACCGAGACTCTACACAGACATGAGCCGCTCCTCACTTCTCATTACTGACTGAACGGTTTTCATCAGTTCAGCATCAACAACAGCAGATAAAACCATTCAAAAAGCCGCCAACATCTGCTGCTGCTGATAGACTGCTGGGCAAGAGGACTGGTCGCAAAGCTATTTCCACTGATGAGTAATGAAGCGTGTCCGATGGCTGGAGCGCTCTACAACAAAGCACAATGGTGTTTGTACATTTCACTCTACTACGATTTCCATCTCTGAACCTCTAAACTCCTAACTCCAATTCATGCTAACACAATTAGGTAGGCTGCATTTATGCAGAGTACGCTGACAACAAATAATAGGCTACATGTTCACTTCTTCTGGCACATTAGTATCGTCCTAATATGATAGAGGGGATGTGTGAGAAATAATTCCATGTCTCACCCACAACATGAATAGGTTAGAGTGCGTAATGAGGAGGTGGAAACACTAAGCTGCTTACAGAAATCAGCTCTTTGAGAGACAGGCCGCTTTACCCTGCAAAGCCTATTTACAGCTGTTAAGACAATTTCAGTCGCATGGCTTTTTCTTACCAAACGAGAGACCTAAGAGCCAGCTTGTGTATGGGATGACAACAGGTCCTTGGAGAGGCCAGAGAAACAGTGTCTCCGAGCTCTTGTATTGCAAGTGTTTAAGTGTATTTTTGCAGATTCTCATTTCTGTGCACGCAAGTGTTTCTGCATGGAATGTGTTTCTGAATGAAGCTGCTGCTGTGTATGTCAGCAGGCCACTGTGGCCATCTTAATACCCTTCTGTTTCAAATCAGCCCCTCCCCATCTTCTCTCCTCATCGGGTGTGTGTTATCTTGGCAGGTAGTGGAGACAGGAAAACTGCAGACTAACATCTGTCTTCCTGTGTGACAGGCCAGCCCCCTGAAAGGACGAGAGATGTTCTGTCCATCAGCGGAAGCCCTGCAGGGAGTGGGGTGGTGAGCCACAGATACCTGCAGCTCGCTCCAGCAAACTGGACTCATTTATTTCCCCTACGATGTGATGAAAGTGGCAAACAAGGACATGGAGGTACTGCTTTAGTACTATGTTTATTTTACAGGATGGTGGGGCATCAGTTGAGGGGTGCTAGGCAATGCAGACAAATACAGAGGGAGTGATAGAGGATAAGTGGGAGACAGCAACAGCAGACGGACAGAGATAAGAGATGAGAGGGCTGAAAAGAGAGGGAGTTCAGCACAGGAGAAGGTAAAGGTCAGGATGTGTGGGTAAAATGCAGAAGAAAGAGCAATGATGTTTTGACTTGACATTACCAGTTAATAGCTGTGTAAATGAGCCTCAACCCATTTACGTCCAAGTTATTAACATAATACTTGTTTCAAACGCTGGCCATGTAAACAGCAGCAGCATGGTTAATGGATGTAAATTTGTCAAGTAAATTTCTTTTATTATTGTGCACAGACCAGATCAGTCTCATAAGTATATATAAGCTTCAACAATAATGGCTAAATATTCCACACAAACGAACAAGCAGCAGCAAGGTGAATTAGAACAATCTGTTGTTCTACAGTTAGGTCATTTTGTCCTCTTGCAAACTGCACATTTGCAGTGTAAAGCTGACAGAAAAACATAAAGTACTGAAAATGTACTACGGACCAAACATTCAAACACAAAATAGCAAAAGTAGTGTAAAAATAAGTAATCTCAGTTTAAGTGGAAGCCAAAGGCTCAAGTCATGAAACAATCAAATCAAAACAAGCCTCTTTGCTCTGTCTTGCGAAATCTTAGTAACAACAAATCATGAATTTCCTTCAAACTAGACGATAGTGCACAATATGCCACAAAAAGGACTTCAAACACAGGTTTTCCATATAAACCCACATGTATAAAACACATAGTGCCCACACCGCTGATCTAATAGTATTATTTGAATCGGCCGTATTACAGTGTATATTACAGCATTGTAACCAACCGATCAGTGTGATATTTGGAAGGAAATGTAGCTATAGCTTATGGGTAGCCTGCCCTGGGACTGTGCTAAATTTCACCAGTTATGAGCAGCCTAATAACTATGAAACACAGACAGGATCATGGACTGGTGTCTTAAGACCAGGTCAATTGGCAGAAAATCAAATGAAACCTCTGACACAACAGGCAAGGTGCAACAACTTGATGCGGGTAGTTGATAATTAAAACTCCCAGTTGACATTCTTCCATGCAAGTTTCGCCACAATACTGTTGAAGTAGTAGGCCCAATTGGTTTTGGGGATGTTTGGGTGCTAATGTTAGGTGGTCCGTGAATGGTTAAATGACAAACACTGTTTTAGAGTCAATGTCAATTTTTTTCTTGACCCTAAGCTGGTACATTCTGACCGCTGTATTGACTTCTCTTGTCAAGTGAGAACATCTGTGATCTCAGAGCTCTCAAAATAAATGGAGAGAATCATATTGTTGAGCTAAAACAATATCCTGGCCTCCATATCCCCCGCTCCTCAGATTACTAACATATTATTGAAGAAGAAATTGGCTGACAAGCCATTGCTTGGGAGATTGATATTCAGGTGAGTAATCAAGATGAAAAATAGTCCCCACTAAAACTCCTGAATCCACAGGTGCAACCAAAATTTGCTTAACTGTATATAATATGAATTAAGCTACATATGCTGCATAAGTCTGTTGATGATTGCTAGTGGCATCACGTGATGCCTCATATGACAAGTGTGTTTGGGACTTAGGATGTCCACCGGACCACCAGTGTAACTAAGTTTTCTAAGTACACCGACCTTAAAGTCATCTAAGTTGCAACCATCAAACACTCTGTTGCACTGTTGTGGTTACCTCATTATGAAATGAGCTAGTTAATTTATCTTGCCATGTGTAGCTGTATAACTTGATAAAATATATCAAAGGTTCTTTGGGCATCATGTTACCGATTGACTTCCCCTCCCACGATGACTCACAAGCTCACCCATTTGAAATGGACATCATTAAACAGGCCCTCTTATTATTGTTACAGCTGCTAGTTCAACCGGGCTACCACAGCAATGGTAACTGCTCACTGATGGAAATGGAATGGCTGGCACTAAGCGCATGAAGATGGCAATGATACAAGTGCAATATCCCTAAATATATAATAAGACTGAGCCTGCATATTCTTTTGAAGTTGAAGAACCCATTGTAAGATTGGTTGCCTCGATAGATGAGCAGCTGCTTCAGTGGCCTCTGTCCAGTAGACCAACGAGAAGAGAACATGACATGGGCTCCAGCTGGTGTACGTACGCAGACAAACACAAAAAGCTCTAAGAGGGTCATCGTATCCCCCACCACTTCAGACACAAACAGAAGTGAAAGGGTCGTGATGGAGCCAACTCTTTTCAGCACTAACTGCTACTGTCAGCGCTTTTCACCAGAGACTCTGCCTCATTTTCTGAAGGGGGAAGATGAAAGTGGTCTTAAAAGGCGCTTGAAGTGTTGAAGTGCACGAGGCAGCTCCAGTGGGGACAGTGTGAATGAGAAAGGAGGGGATGTGGGGATGTGCAGTGAGTAGAAGTCTGGCCATGTTCCATGTTTTAACTGTGTTTGACAGTAATATATTTGTCTGTCCCTAGTTGACAAGGAAGCAGGTCCCATGTGTCCATAAGGAGTACACGGCTTTAGTTTTCTTCTATTCTACACTCTACTGAAACGCTAATGTGTCCAACTGTTTTCTTAGTCAATGGTGAGACAGGATTGGTATCACACACACAGAGAGCTGAGCATAATACATTTTTATGACAAAGGATCTCGGCCTTATACAACACTGTGATCCAAATTCAGGTAGGCAAAAATTGGAGAAAAGGCACAGAGAGGGAAAGCAATATGGGAAAAAATATCACTGCATTGCTTCTTACAAATTCACTGCTCCGTGAAGCATGGAATAGCCCTAATAAAACATCCAATCTAAGGCCAGTATTATCAAGATAATGGCTCTATCACTGAGCAAGTGTTGGGACACAATGACATAAAAGGCGAACTGAAGCGCGAGTGATGCTAATGTGCCACAGTCGCATATCACTACTCAATGCTCACGACAGGGCTTGAGAATTTCTTTTTGATTTGTGATGTGATGTGTGATTCTACACTGCACATCTTACCACAAAGTGATTAACAACTACATTTGGAGAGGTATTTCATAACATTTCAGCTTAGAATATATTAAAGAAATTGTGCAGTACAAATCACTTCATCAACTATGGTCAAATAAAGTTAAAGATAAATCTATTGTGTGCATTTGAAGGTGGCATCTTCACATGTCTTGTTTTGCCTAAACAACACCCCGAAACCCAGAGATATTTTTTTTTACTATCATAGAAGACTAAGGAAACCAGAAAATGAAAAAAAAAAAGAAAAAAAATAGGAAGAATTAATGCTTTTTGGGATTTGGACAGATAATCACAGATTAAATATTTACTTATTTCCCATGTTCAAACAGTAGTTCCAGTTCGCACTAAAAGTGACAGCCCTACAGAACATGTTCATTACAGAATAAGTCTACCCTGAAATAGTGGTAGACATCAGAGCTTAAAATTGTCTCCATCCACAACAAACAGGTGGGGCCTTCCAGTTGCCACACTGACAGTGAATTCCCCTCAAATACTCTAATATGGAAAAAGCAGATGCAACACTATAAACTGAGGAAGCATAGCAGAAAATCCTGACTGGCCTGTGGGGGAGAGAGGGAGTACGAGGGAGGACTCGAGTGAGATGCAAACGACACACATGGGTAACGAAGTCCTCAGAACGGCTTGTGGTGATGCCCATGGTGGGAGGAGCGTTTCTGTGACAGATGGTACAGGCTAGGCAGTGTGTTGGGTTGGTGGAGGAGCATATGGTACTCTCTAGATGATCTCATACACCAGCGCCAGACCCAGTCGGAGGTGTAAATGCTTATCTGCACTCTGCCAGAGAAAGCGGAACCATTGACATCCCCAGCAAAAAAAAAAAAAATTTTCACAGCCTTACTAATAAACTATTCTGACGTATCACCACTACTGAGAACTTAACCTTTTTTAGACATATGTTTCTTTGAATGTTTACTCCCTGCAAACTCTGAATCCAAAAGTCAATTTAAACCTTTTTTTTCACATTCACCATAACATACTATCCATGCATACAATTTTCAGTACTTTTAAATTTTCATCTATCTTTTTACTACACATACTTCACAACTGCAGAACCGCATCGATTTACAGCATCGCCTTTTAATGCACTGCACTCATTGTGTTTGACCATTCATTTCTGGTCAGTGGCTAAGATCCATACTTCTGTGGTCAAAAGAGAACTATAAATGCAATACATTCAAGTGCAGGTACAGTACCTGCCGTGAACCTCGTTTCTCCAGCTGTAGTAAGGGAGGAATTGGAATATAATGGTATTCTGTCCTCTCCACACCAAAGCGTAAATATGCAGGTTTTTTTACGGCCCAGGAACTTCCCGCCTGTCCTATCACAGTTACAGCTGCCCTAGCCCTCTACGCCGCTGGGTCCTTCCAGCATGCCCTTGGCTCTGTGTCTGGTGAATCCCATGTCTCTCCACACTGTTAGTGATGGGGAAATGCAGTGGATAAGTCTGGGAGTCCATCCAGTGGAGGCTGCTGTGCAGGCAGTCTCCTCTGCACTTCAGTGCACAATGGAAAACCCATTCCACTAGATTCCATCCAGCGAGATAAAATTATCTCACCCATCCTTGGTTTGCTGGTGCATGCCATCACTCCTTGCATGCTTTCTGGCAGGTTTTGATGATGTAGCATATATTGATGTGAAAATCCAATATAATTTTTAATAAAATGTCTACTAACATTATCACACATACATGATGACTCAGAATTCAACACCAAAATATATCACACAATAGGTTGGCTGTGATGAGGCTGATAGATCCTGTGATGCTGTGAGAAGCTTGCTGCTTGGCCGACATGAGATATTTTAATCGTTAATGATCTGAACACGCATTTTCTCTAGATTTTCCTCATGCTTTGGATTTGAAACTAAGACATGATGCTAAGGTCTCCCTGTGAAGACTGGCATTAACACTGAGGCAAAATACACTTTAAGCCAGCATTGTGTGGAAAGATGCTAGCTAATGGTTCACTATGATATCGGTCTCAATTTGCAGATCACAGGCCAGAGGCATAGAGGGGGTCTGAGCTGCCACAGGGAGCAGACGACTAAATGGGCAGACTGAAATCACACAACAGTGTCCTTGGCCTTGAGCTACATGTATTTACACATCATCTGAGGCACAGTTTGAACCTCATTTACTTGACTCAAGGGCATTTGAAGATCCCAGTAACCAAAAACGAGTGTCTCCTTTCTGGAAAAAAATAAACAACTATATTTAGCATGGCCAGTAAAATGTTTCAAGTTTTTTGATGCAGCAAACTTGTGTTTACTTCAGCCAACTACATTGCTGAGTTCTTTCAAGCATGTTGACATATAAAAGCAATACATGGCAGATTGAAACTGATGAACATGTTTGTGAAATGAGTGGATCCTATAGATCTCTTTATTTCTGTCTCCTCAACAAAGCCACAACCAAATTTGCACACCTACATACACACACACGCACACACCTGCCTCTTCAAAGAGCTGGCTAATGTCAAGGTAGCTCATATTATTCTGTAAGCCAACATATCAAACTAACTATGCCTCTAATAAGCACACATGAGATTTGACAGCCATGCATAAAAACTGCTCTGTTTACACTGAATATTCATAGCTAGGTGAAAATAAATTAAAATGATTCCTACCTCTGTTAATTGTCATTCTGGCAGTGAAGCTGTGCTAAGCACAAAGAAGTGAAAAAGAGCAGCAGAGGTAGACTGAGGTGAGTGAAGAGTGGGAGAAATTAGGTAACTTTAAGAACTGAAAACAGGACGGAGAGAACAAAAAACAAAGATACAGATTGCTACACAATCTTTCAGGAAGATGACACTAGTAAAGAGGGACAACATATTCCTAACTTATCTGATATGAATTGTTTATACACACACAAGTATATGTTGCTCCCATTCATCACACAGGCTCACCATGCAGAGAAGATAAGAATCCAAAGCAATGTTTTCTTCCATTGCTGCTTTTTCAATGAATGATTGCTGGGGGAGGCAGGAGGCATGGCAGACATGAAGGGCTCTTGCAGCAAGGAAGGGGAGGGAAAATGTGGTTTTGATTTAGAATTCAGCCTGAAAATCCATCAAGATTTGCTCCACAGATGCATCTGTCAAGCAGGTGGCAACACAAAAAGTGGACTGCATAATCACATTCTTTTTGGCTGTAGCAGGGCACAGGTATGTGTATATGTATATATTCGAAGGCAAACACAAAATCTATATTCATTACTGGAGTTGGTGATATATCAAGGCTGCTAGATAGTGACCATGCTAGATAGTAACCAGGTGTCTGAATATCACACACACAAATGCGTGTGTATATATATATATATATATACACACACACACATACATATGTATATATTTATACATGCACACAAACCTACATACTATCACAAATATGTGTGGCTTAATTTTTCTGACCTCTTTCGGGTCACATTTTAGGAAGACATAACACCCATCAGTTATTGATTCTGCCCGATAGACATTTACTTGTACTTCTTGTACTCCTGAACAGCGTAGCACATTTTTGGCAGCATGAGTAGGTATCGTCATACTGCTGTAGCCACAAAAAAGAACTAGACACCTGGATGCCTAAAATCTGTTGAGAGAGAACTACGACTCAACAAAAAGGAAAACATTTAAATGTATGCTGTGTAACTTCAAGGTCCAAAAGTTTATTTTTCAAACCTACAGCTGCTTGAGCTGCCACACACATACACACGCAGACACAAAACCAGAATTAAAAGGGTATGTGTGTGTGTGGATCTGGGTCATTGGTTTTAGACAGACAGCAGGCGTTAGTGTGCCATTCTCTCAATGTCCCAGTGGAGCACACATTATAAAAACTTTGGACTTTCTGATAACTCCCTGCGCAGCTCACCCAGTATGGGGCCACAGAAATCAAACCCTATTCTCCATAAGCCATTAGCTGGTTGTGAGTCACCCATCTGCCACAATGTAAACTCTCCCCTAAGAGTTGTCATTCAAGTTTAAGAGAATCAATGGTCCATGTCGGATATTTTATTTTTTATGTTTTGATAGAGAAGGAGAAAGATATTAAGCTATTTGTCCTCACTGGTAAAAGAACGAATCAATCTGTGTCCACTTTAGGAGAGGTGGACCACTCTGCAGTACATGAGAGGAGCGAGAGGAGTTTCTATATAGCATAGCTGCAATTGAACTGTCAACTTAACCACTTGATGGTTAAGTGAGTGTAGCGGAGAGGAGAGTACTGGCTGGTGTGCATATGTGTGTGAGTGTCTATGTGTCGGCGTGCTCATATGGGCAAACTTATACTACGCATGTCATTCATCTGTGACTGTGCTTCAACGCTTGACTGGTTCACTCCATTGTGTATGCAGGGAACCGGGAGCTCACCGCAGGATATCAGCACCACCCAGAAATCCATTTGCTCCTGGTCACTTCAGATACGCCAACCATACACATCCCCTGCAAACAGTACCCCGTGTGCTCTCCAGTGGAAAGCCATGAGACCGAGCTTCGTCCAGAGCTGGCTTCACACACTGACTCCTCCTGGGAGTCAGCGCTTGGCAGCCTCAGTTTGCATTTCAGCTCAACAGATCTTAACTTAAGAGGTTACTGATCTCCCTCTTTCTCTCATTCTCTATCACATTCATGTATGACCTAACATAGCCCAAGAGTGAGCCATACACAGACACATTGTGCATCTGATGAAATGAAGCATCGGGGGATGCTCTCATGCATGCTTTAGTGAGCCAGCAGCGGTCACAGGATACAAAAAGTGTGAGAAATAAACACACACGTACATGGACACTGACCAAAAACTTAGTGCATAAATAGAGATAAGACGATAAAGCAGCTGTGTGAATTACACTATGGGAACAAAGGGGTTGATTTACTAAGCCAAGCGCAAATTAGTGTCAGAGCTGCAATAATGTGCGTTGGCACGTGTTTTCAATTTAGCTGGGTATTTACTAACACTCATGATATGAGTGGTCACAGCCACAGTGGAGTTAACTTGAATGCATTGCTACTAATTAAGACTGGATGCTTGGCTTTTTAACACGTGTCTTGTCCATTTATGGAAAGCAATGAAGTGCAAAAGAAAGTGGAACTTCTCTGCTACTGGGGTTGAAATATTGGTTGAAGAGACCAATAAAAATATTTCATAACTGCAGTCATGCAATTACCCCTACTGCGGTGGACAATCTGCAATGATAAATCACTTTCAGCCATCTTTTCCCTCTGCACATATTTTGCAGTTCAACATAGAGATGACCTGAAATACATATTAAAATAACCCACAACCACCTTTCTGTTGCCAGTACAAAACTTCAATGCAGCACCATGATGTTGTTTCATGTACAAATGTTATCTGACTTTTTAGCATCTAAAAAAGCACTGACAATCCTGAGTTGTAAGTAAATCGACCCTTGAGGTCAGCCTGGGTTTTATTAAGCTGTCTATTCCCTTCTAACTCGTCTGTCCTGAGTTTTCTGTCTCTCCATTTCTTCCCCTACAAAGCAATATAGGTACTGTCATGAAAATATATATCCTATTCCTCCTATTCAGTTTATCTTTGTCCGCATCGTAACCAGGGCCACTGAAAGCAGCGCCCCGGGCGCTGGAGCCTAAAGGCAGCAGTAAGAGTCGAATCTCATGGTTGACAACCAACCTGGATACACTATCAGAAAGGCGCTGCTGTAGTTGGAGAGGACACTGAATAAAATATAAATCTGAGGGTGGAAATATACACTGTATGTGTTGGGCAGTTTGGTGTGTGGGAAGAAAGTAGAACAAGGAAGGTAGGGAATGGAAGCGAAGGCTATGTGTGGGTGCATATAAATGTGTGTTAAATCATCTTTGCTCATGCAAGTAAAATGCATTTGTGAAGATTTGTGCTACAAGAATAAAATTAGAGTTCCAGTCACTTCCCTACATGGCTCTGAGCGAGTGTCTGGGGGCAAAACCCCAATTCTAACCAAGGATTAAAAATAAATAAATTACAAAAAAAAAAAAAAAAATTAAAAAAAAGCAAAGCGTGAGAAGCTGAACACGAGAGGTTGTGAAACAAATTAGCGCGGATGAGTGCCATGATGAAAAACTGAGTAGGCACAACCACTAAGCTCAACAAATACAGGCTCACCACACATAAGCAAACACGTAAAGATGCGATTAAACTTGATAAAACTTCAGCCCTGATTAACCACAGGCATCTGCACGTGCTGTGGCAGGGCCGAAGAGCAATGCTGCACAAATAGGCCTGTCAAAGTTTCACAGCGTACAGCAGCACAAGTACACAGCAATTACATCCAAATCACAGTTTACTCAAGATCTAAATCATTATCAACACTAAAGTAATAAAGAATGAAAAAAAAATGTTTACGGTACAAATAACTTTCTATGTATTTCAACACACCTCGTGTTGCAGGAGCAAAGAGCTTGTTGCATTGCAGTACAGCAATGATGAGACCATTTCTACTTATTGCAATGTCATCAAAGAACTCAGATCACCATCATGTCATTTCAAAATAGTTTCAAATAAAAGTCTATCCTGGATCATATATTTCCTGTATGTAGGTTGTGGCTGCTAGTGCTACAACAACATTAAACACTGTTGTTTCAGAAGTTGAGCTAACTGTGTTAAATAATCAAAAAGGATTAACAGAAAACAAAGGAAATAAAGAATTTCCTCAAAGTAAATATTCTACAACACAATGTATTAATGAAAGGACTGTTTATAGCATCATTACCTTGACTTATTGATTTGAAGATATCTTACTGACACCAGTATCGAGCAATTTCCATTCCTACTGAGGAATGCTGCTCCTTTCTTTGCAGAGGAAGGTGAACTGGATGATTGTGTGTGTGTGTGTGTGTGTGTGTGTGTGTGTGTTGTGTGTGTGTGTGTGTGTGTGTATCTGTCTGTGTCTGTGTCTGTGTGTGTTCTACTCACCGAGTCTCTTTGCAGCCTCCAGAGCCTCAGAAGCCGTGTCAGCCACATAGAAGCGCTGGACAGCGACGCCACTCTCTTGCATCAGCTTCTTGCTCTGGTACTCTTGCAGATTCAGCCATCTCCTGGGACTCAACCAGGTGCACTGAGGAAGAAGGGAATGGAAGGGGAATGGAAGGAGGGAGGCAGAATGAGTGAGTCTGACTTTTAAGTAAAAGAGAGTTAACACATTGCTATAAGGTACCCATCTCGAGGTTTCCATCATACCTAATGATCACAATTTCTCCTCTTCAGCTCAACATCTCCCCAAGCCTGTGCGCTCTCTGCTAAGGTGTTTTACATCACACAACACCAAAACATGTCTCACACCTGCCTGAGTGCACAGGCTACTTCCTTTCTCCTCTTCGCTCCTCCTTGTCTCCCCCCTCTTACCACCTTTCTCTGTCTCCTTTTCCTGTAATGAGGCAGGCAGCCTGGCCTGAGCTGCAGGACAGCTCAGAAGCTGTTTGCTCCATCAGCAGACATGGGCCCTGTCAGCTCCAGCTGTTGTTGCTATTAAAAAAAATTGACTTTTTAATGTGACGGAGAGACAGAGGCTGTGTTAGAGTTGGAGATTCCCCCTGCACCAGCCCACACTACCATGGGTGTGTGTGTGTGTGTGTGTGTGTGTGTGTGTGTGTGTGTGCGCGCATGCAAATGTTTTCACAGGAAAGATCTTCAGGGAGTCGTTAAGAAGAGAAAGGCCAATAAAGTAAAGGGAAAACAAGGACTGCGAGGTAAATTATGGTTCAGCATGTAAATGATGGTTCAGTGTGTATATTTCTTTACCCAGTGAGGATAAAACTAACATGATAATAACATCGGGATCGCACCGCATTATGTTGCAGACTAAGTCAAGTTAAACTGACCTAAGCTGTTACATCTGTCACGGCTAAACAAGACATTAGTTATTCAGGACACCTGCATGAACATAAGGGGCATGTGCATATCATAATGTAGAAGATAATGGTATCTTGTCATCATTAAGATGTTGTAGAGTATGTTGCTGGCATATGTCACCATATTATATACCACCAGAATATTCTTAGTAATAAATTTTCAATACTACATCAATGCAGCAAAATCAAGTGCTCCATCCCACCAGCTGTGCTCAAGTCTGCACAGTCAATAATCTGCTCTTAACAGTCATCACCAGTTTTTAAAAGAAGTAGCCAGCTGCTCCAGGTTGGTTCTATACCCAACAGTAGGAAAAATACATTACTGTGGGGACGGGCACAACTAAAATATGGCAATAGAATCAAGCAGCGCACCACACCTTGAAATTGAATCGGAGTCCTTTTAAACTGCCTGACAAAAATGATGGCAGTCGTAAGTGGAATTATTTCGCTCAAACACAGGGCTCCAGACTGCGACCAAAACGGCTGCATATGCAACAGTTTTTTAATATTAAAATTGAATGTGGCAACTGTGCAAGTGCTTGATGATCATTAGGCTTTGTTTTGGTGCCACTGCGTACTCTTTTCTTTCTCACTGACTCAGTCGGTCTCTCTCTCTACCTGCACTCTCTCTGGCTGAACACGCACACTGATGATGAATTTAGCTGTTCCCATGTTCCAAAGATGAAGCAGTCTATAGCTGATTATTTCCAAAAAAAAAAAAAAAAAAAAAAACACAAAATGAGGAGAGAGAGGAGGAGGCTGGTGGAGAGGGAGAGCCAACGAGAGGTCCCGACACACACAACTGATGGTGAGAGTGCAGGCTGCAGGGAGAGACCAACTGAGCCAGTGAAGAAGAAAAAGTAGATACTACTTTCAATCACCATAGCTAACGCAGTACCAGTATCAGGGTGAAAGGATATATTTAATTTTTCATTTACTTTTCACTTACTTTTATTTTAAATTAAACCACTGTATAGGTGATGAAAGACGAGCTGATCAAGCAAATCAAACATTTTTTTAAGAAGATTTTCTCACACAGTAGGAACCAAAAAAAAAAGAAAAAAAGAAAACTGTGCACATCATGGAGGGAGCAAAATGTAACCCCCACTAACCCTTAGTGGTTATTCATGATTAAAGGCTAATGAGCTTGGGATGGTTGCTCTAATTGGGAAAGCCAAGTCAAACCTTTTTTTTTTTTTAAATCTAAAACTAAGCACAGTCAACAGTCAATGGGCCTCTGAAAGCAAAACCAATCCACAATCCATGCCAAAACCAACCCTCTGTGTGCCACAGTACACTGTATTAGCATGCTTTCTCCACTCCAACTCTCATGAGAGTCTGTCAGCAGACTTCATTAGAGCCAAAATGGGTTGTTTTCTGGGCGAATAGTACATGTTGATCCATATTGGCCTCTTCTCTTGCATAAATGAATACAGTAATGAGGGGCATGTGAGGGTCACCTCTGCAGTCTCGTCTATGATACCATATGTTTCAGTTATTGCAGTTTGTATGTTTACATGTAGTGCTATGCTTTCCAGTTTATCCTCCATAGTAGCACTCTATAGCAGCCGATGCTGATGATGTGACTCTCTCCCAGCAGTCTGGGTTCAAAGGCAGGGCAATATATGAATTGCATAAAGATCTGAAAAGCAACATGAATAACAAAAGAATGAATGTAAAAAAATAAATAAATAAATAAAAAAAAAAAAAAATATATATATATATATATATATATATATATATATATATATATATATATATATATAGGAAAAATTATTAGATTAGATTAGATTAACTTTATTTATCCCACAACTGGGAAATTAATTTACCACAGCAGAAAATAAACATCTATAGAATAAAACATCTATGGAAATATACAACAAAAATATACCAAATATACACTAATAAATACAATATACACAATACACACGATATGTACATGAAAAAGTGCAAGTTTGCACATGGTCAGGAATTAGAAAAGAATTTAAGAAAAATTCAAATGAATTTGGATAAAATGTAACTGTTGTTTCTGTCTGCCTATCTCGGAAAAACTTGGCTGGTGTGGAAGACTTAAAGCATTTACTCTTCTTCTGCCTGTCGCTTATTCCTACGTGTTCATTTCAGCGGAACCCATCCACACAGCCTTAAAAAGCCAAGCTGCAGAACAGGTTTCCTCTGTTTTGTGGACTCATTTGACTGCTGTCAGATACCTGCAGGGCCTCCACTCTTAAAACATCCCCTTCCCTTGCCATTCAAACTGTTCGCCTTGGGAGGATCAGCATAGCGAGCATGATGCACGTCTATCTCCTTCTGTCAGTCCATCTTTTGGTCTACATTTGACTAAAGAAACTGTCATAGGACCCACACCTTTTACACATCTTTTCAACAGCAGGTATTATCAGATCACATTGAGACATATTAACTAGCACATCCAACCATTCGGATAAAATTTTTTCCAAACAACCAAAAAATATCAAACTATGGTCAAGTCTGCACTGCGATCAGATGTTGATAAAGTGTGGAAAGTATTCGAAGACTGATGGGGACACATTGGTGCCTATAATAGCAATGCCACTCTCCAGAGTCAATCGCAACTCTACTGGTTCAATATTTGCATGTGAAACTCATACAACAACTTTGTGTTGGAGATAACAATCCACCAGTGACGTCACTTTTGGCTTCACTTTTGGAGAAACTGAGAGGTTCAAGATAACAATAGAAGCATAAATCCCCCTGCCTGCTGTAGTCTCCAGCACGACTAACAATTATTTATAACTTATAGCTTGGAAATTTTAACAAAAGTTTGGTAAATTTGGTACATAGGATCACAAAAGATCCATTTCAAGCACAAGTGAAACCATTTTTGTCAATACAGGAAAAGTCCCAATAAGGTTGAGAATACAGGAAACAATGACTAAAGGAACATTACTGCAATACACAGACTCATATGAAAAAACATGGACAGACATGGGAGTATTGTAAAATGACAATAATGTGACCTGAAGTCACATGGTCTAAAAGGACAAGAATACGTTCATCTCAATTCCTGCTAAAATATGGACGTGCCTTTGTAGAGAAAGAGTCAAAACTCATGCCCTTCCCAAACCAGTTTACTGGTAATCTAATGCAAATACATTATCAGACCTCAATTGAAATGGCTCCCCTGTCTCCCAAATACAGGAGGAGTGAGGGTAAGAGAGGAAAGGAAGAAGGCAGAGTTCCCAAAATAACAGCTGCTGCTTACTGGAGAAGTCAAATGCGGCTGGAGGTGTCCCTCCAGGCACTGACAGTTACCTTTGGGCAAAACACCAGAGAATGGAAAGGAACCTAGGGCACTTTTTAGTATGTACCAGACACAGGGATAATCTGTGTGGATTGAAATGGATGAAACTGACATTTTTGCTCATCAATCTACACTCAGCAACCCATAACAACAAAGTGAAAATGTGTTAAGAACTTTGTGCAGATCAAAAATCATACACCAAAATCTACTGAAAATTAGTATGAAATATTCAGAGCTTTAATTCAGTGCTTTAATCAGAATTTAGGGAAGGATGAATGCAGCCAGTCTCTCTGTTCCTGCCACTAAGAAGCACCTACATAGCATACTGTATGTTGGCACCATCATGCTTCACTGTAGGGATGATATCATCCAGGTAATGAGCTGTGCCTGGTGTTATCCACACATAGTATAGGTGTCTGCCCAAAGGGTTCAATTATTTTCCCTTCAGACAAGAGCATCTTTATCCTCTTTCTCTCAGATTACTTTTACTCAAAGTGGCTTCCATCTCACGACATAAAGGCCTGATTTGATGGAGTGTTGCTGAGATGGATGTCATTTCAGCAGGTTCTTCCATCTCTGCAGAGGACTCCTGAAGCTCTGTTAGAGCAACTGTTGTGTTCTTGGTCACATCCACGACCAGGTCCCTTCTAGACAAAAATGACAATTTAATCAATTTAAAATTAAATCTACAACACAATAAAAGAATACTTTCTGAAGCCACTAGCCTGCATGGCACTAGTCACGTGATGTATTGACCACAACGTTGCCTATAAGTGGATATAATCATGATAATATATTGGTAATAATAAACTTTTCTTAAATAGCACTTTTCTTGACAGGGTTACAAAGTGCTTTACAGTAAAACCAAAAAGGAAGTCAGGCAGACACTGCCATATGTACCTCAAAAAGGCATTTAGAAAATTTCTGGTGCCTGACTGATAAAAACTGGTTTGTTATGTAACTTGTTATTCAGGCTGCAGTTTCGTTAATGACCTCTGTGGCCATTGTAACCTAGTTTGAGTAATTTACATCCTGTTATCTTCATATCATCTATCACTTCAAACAAGTTTAACATTACTACATATCTACAAAGATATGAAAAAACAATTAGCGGCTGAAATATAAAGAATAATGTTGTTATATAATCTTTCCCTCCCTTTGTACAGACATTTTGAGAATTTACCTCGGTACTTAATCATTTAATATGTAATTAGCAATCGTGATGGCACTGAAATTCATTTTAACCCTAGCCCTCTATATTTTACAATGAATTCTTTATTTATAATTAGACCTTAAGTGTAATAATATCGCTATGTTTTGATGGTGTTACATTTATTATATTTCCAAATTTCTTGTTTTTCAATTTATAGCTTGAGTACTGAAGCTGAAGACAATTTTCCACATTGGTAACAACTGAGCTACCTGACTAACTAACTAAAGCAAACCACACTGCCCCACTAGGCTGGCAGGTATACACTGCAATGTGAATGCAGGAGAAAGATCTCATCAGAAACAAATTACAATTTTTTCCTTGATGATTTTTAATACACCATAATAAATTCAGAATCAATATTTATAGTCAGCATATTTGAGGCATGTAATTGTTTTTCCTTTTTTTTTTTTTTTAACTACCTTCAAAGTGCATTAAATGAAACCTGGCTGGAACAACACATTCACTTCCAGGTCATACTACCAGAATATGGATAATAATAATAATAATGAGCGATTCATTCAAACTTCATGAATGATGAATTAAGAACTTATTGCCTACGTAAATCTTTAAACTTACTATATGGTAAATACTATAACTGTTGACTGGTATTAAAGGATGATGTTGACTTTGTCTATTTTACCTGACTTCCATTATTTGTGATGTGAATAATGACACATGATTAGCTGTATTAGTGAACTCTTTGAACTCCACCTATGTGTGAATCACTTTTTCTCATGTGAGCGTTCTTCATTATGCTCTGATATCAGCCTGATGCCTGAAACTCAGTTATTAATGAGCAATGAATGACAACAGCAGTTCTTTTTTTGTATTGTTTACTACCCTCCTACTGCTCTACAAAGACTTTTTGACATGCGTAGGTATTCTTGACTACTGCAAATCCTAATTAAAATGATGAAGTGAGGCTTTATATTACCACAGCTGTTTGTGAAATCTGTCATGGTAAAGTCAAGCAATGCTGTAATACAACCAGCATGCAGGCACATCTGGTTCGACACCATTCAGAGGTAAACAATGAGTAACAAAACAGGAGGCAACCTGTTGCTTTACCTGCCAACATATTCTGGAAGAGATATTCTCATTATTTATAAAAATAGATCTGAGCCCCCAAACAGTGCAGCACACAGCATCTTGAATTATAAGAATTATTTATTAAAATATAATTAAAAGGGAACGTACTGAATGATAAAGATTTGCTATAATGATGCAAAGTGTGAGGAGATATTTCAGGAATCCACTGTTTTTGAAGTAAAAATTCTGTTTATTTTCAAAGAGACAACATAAAGTGATCATTATATTCATCAGTAAAAAATATAAATACCTGTGTTAGAAAATCTCTCACTCTGGGGTGTTGTGCTAGATTTATGGTTAAGACACATACTAAATACTATGATTACTATATTCTCTGTTGGATTTTAGCTGGGGACCTCTGTTGAACGTCTTATCTCGTCTTTCTCCCCTCAATTGCTGTCAACTTTCTCCTGTCTATTTTCAAATAAAGGCATAAAATGCCCAGAAAATCTTCAAACAAAGAGAAAATCTGCAGTTCTTTGATAAAAAAAAAAAGTCTGTGGTACAAGCCTGTGGACATAAAAATGTGAGGAGATAGGCCAACTCTGATTCCCAATGGGCATTTTGGTAAGAAACATCCAATCACAGAGCTCTGTTTCATGCGCAACTAATGGTGATCTGAAGCTAAGGATTACACGTGGTAGAAACCAGATAACAAACTCAAAAGTTTAAATCAATCCACTTTTAGACTCCAGGTCAGTGGGATTCATCAATTATAGTGTAGTTTTGCAATAACCAACCATTCTGAATCTACTATAGCTCAGATTCTTGCATCTGACTGGCTTCATCCCCATAGCATAGCAGCTGAGGCTCGTGGGTACCATAGTGATCACAGCGATTTGCCATCCTAAAACTGAACTTCTCATTAGCTAAGATAAGGTCAAATAAAACTGGAAAAACATTAACCAATACTGTATAAAGTATTAGGGATGCCACAATCACATTTATCACATCTATGCATATGTGACAATTTTTTGTGAGTGTGCGAGTTAAAATTACACCTGGTCGTTGCATGATTATTATTCATTAGGCTGTTTTGGTGCCTTGCATGTACTGCATTATAGCTGAAGGTTTTGGTTTTTCTTCCCTTCAATGGCTCGCTCGGTCTGACCACATGACCTCTCATCAGAATGCAGGCGCAGACAGGGACAGACAGAGAAACTGGGCTAACTCAGTACCCATGGTTGCGGTACGAGGGCAATGCTATGTTGGGTGCGTAGTCTAAGCAATGTGATCCATTGATTGCAGACAACTCTAAACTTGTTACTAAGTCAACGCAATTTAAGCTTAAACTCCTGCAGTTTAAGCACAAAACCTGCTGGAACTGAGCCCCTCCCCTCTTCTTTTCAGGAGAACAAAATGGTAATCAAATTAAATTTTGCCAGAGCCAGGGGTTAAATTAGGCCGGGGCCTGCGATTGGTTTTAAGGTGATCGGTGACTAGGAGCATAATTTGCCCATCTACCGATCACATATTGATAATGAAAATCGGCCGATCAATCGGGGCATCCCTATAAAGTAATATTATTGTGTATGTTGTAAAGTATTATTTGTGGGCGGCTGTCGCTCGGGAGATAGAGTGGGTAGTCAACTAAGCAGTTGTTCGATCCGCAGCTCCGCCTCTGCATGTTGAAGTGTCCTTGGGCAAGATACTGAACCCCAAGTTGTGTTCCAGTGCATGTATGGATGTGATGTGCACTCGGAGTGGTCGATAAAACTACAAAAGCACTATGTAAGTGAAGTCCATTTATTAGAAATCACCAAGGATACTCCCATGAGTGTTTCAGTGTTGAGGAACATGAATAAAGGAGCAGAATAACACTAAAAGAAAAGTTTAAAATTGGCAACTGGCTCCTCCAACTGTGCCACTCTGTGTTGTCTTATAGAATATTATAATACATATCGATTTGCCACTTTAAGAAGAGCTATATTGTAAGGAAGTCGCTCCTGTAGAAAACACTTAATCATCATAGACTAATCATGACTACAATTATGGTTTCAGTCACTCCTAGTCCTGCTTAATGCTATCAAATAGTCAAATCATGATACTGCTGAGGTCTTGACAGGAGAGGAATAATCCAAGTGCAACATGTCTGCCCTGGAAGAATGCATTAAGTGGCGGATGGCAGTGTGGCAGCAGAGCAGGCAGGCAAGCAAGCAGCTGGCCTCCAGTCCCCTGAGACACTCTCTCTACAGTAATTATCATCAGCAGCACTCTAGAGACAACCCTACCCATTCTTTCTATCTAACTACTGCTCTACTTATTCTTAATACACACACGAAAAGAAGACAAGAATAGACACACATGGGATGCGCTGTGCACACTGGCGAAAAGACACTGTGGCAAAACCAAAGTTGTATCTTCTGACATGAGTCCAAGTTGGGATAAAGTATTCACAGCAAACTCTTCTACACACAAAAGCACTCAAGATCTTTCTCATGAATGTATCCAAGAGAAGAGAAGTGGTACGCAGTGGCAAGAGAGAGTGGTGACAATGATATACAGCAATATTCTCTATTTATATATGGAGATGAGCAGAAAAAAGACATTTAGGGAACAGGTCTCATTCATTCTGCAAATCAAAATGGATAGGATGTCTCTGTAGCACTAATGTTACTGAACACAAAAAGAAAATTACTTAAAACGTGGAAACTTGATTGTAAGCTTTCACTTCAGTAACTATACCTCAGCTAAAGGTCTGTCTCCTTTCTCTTTCTCTTTCTCTTTTAACAAGTTTTTCTTAAAATATGCACAAAGCATTTGGCTCACTGTCAAAACACCAGAGGTAGTTTCTAAAATAGCAAAAGATGGCTTAGACCTGAAAAGGTTAATTCTTAATATACAATGATGTAAAGAATAGTTAAATGAATAAATAAATAATGCTACATGATAAATAGAAGGCTTCAAATAGACCCTGTGATTCATGATCGGTATCATCTGATACTGCCTCTAGTGATGGGTGATTGGCCCCCAGAAATCCTGATCGGAGCACTCTCAAAAAAATTAGGACCTGGCTTTTCCTTTAGGTCAGGGACACATTAATTTACAGGAGGTAAAAGTATGCCATTGCTAAATCCATGATGACATTGTTAATGTAACACCACTCTAATAATAGTCTCGATTGTGTTTTTACACCCTTGCAACTGCACTCGCTTCTGAGCAAAAACTTTTATTACAAAATTCAAACATGACAGAGGAGAAAGAAGCTGAAGTCATACTGAGGAAGCACTTATTCCGTGGAAGAATTTTGCTTTCAGCAGGCTTGCAGCAAGAGTCTTGACATTCAGCGAGTGATCACAAAATGTCACGGCAATACTTTAGCAGGGGTGGATACTGACTTTTTTTCCTTTCTTAAAAAAGGGGCTTCTTGTTTTAAGCCAAAAACAAAAGTCCTACCTTCAGTCAGATCCTTGTGGTGCTTTTGATTAATGTTTTGATCAAAGTTTCTAACTTTGGGAATGCTCACGTAGTGAGGTGCAAATCAGTGTTAGTTTCAAGTACATCAAAATCAAGCAGGCTGTTGTCTGAGGTTACTTCTGGTAAAGCAGAGGGAACATTTGATAAATAAAGCATGGTGTACTGGATGTTACTGTATTATAAGTGATCAAGGCCTTCAAAAGAAATAGAGACAACATTATGAATGTAAATAGAGGATTACAGTCATTGCAAGTTTGCCACAAATTAAATAATTAAATAAAAATAAAAAAATTGCCTTTGAAATAGAAAATAATCCACAGATACAGGGCATGCAAAATTCATGCAACCCTTGAAATCTGCAGTCTCATCAATCATATATGCTTATATTGTCTCCTTAAACTGATATTTAGCCTAAATCATGTTTTAAAACACTTCATGTTTCCCAGGTATATGTTAGTAAAACTCAGAGCAATTGACACAGTGACAAAAATATAGCTGCAAGCAGGGATGTGGGGGCCAAGCAGCCCAGCACTACCACAGAAACATGATGTTATTAAAGGGCATTGTTGTAAGCACTCGCATCAAGTTTCATGTCAGTTTATTAAAGATTATTATTCAAGTTTTTTCAGGCTTGGTTTGAAGTAAATCTGTATCAATTTTGGTTAAGATCAGACACAAAAATTTAGATTTTAAGGAAAATGCATCAGCAGTCAAGAGGCAAAATGCAATTTGCTTTATCTCATTGCCCCCTAGAGGCCAAAGGACACCTGATTTCTTGATGGGGACCATAGTCTGTGTACAAAGTTTAGTTGTCATACATGAGCGTTGCTCAGATATGACTTCACTTCCATTGTCGAAATTATTATTTTTTTTTTAAATTTAAAAAAAAAAAAAAAAAACAGGCGATAACCTTTGTGAGGCTTGGTCTGAAGAGTATCTGGGCCAATTTTAGTGTAGACTGGACAAAGTTTGTCTGTGAAATAGCGAAACCTAATATGGCGGAAATTACTGGACATGCAGTTCAAAACTTACAGGCATGAACACTGAACACACCTCCAACTTTGACCTGTTAGTGGTGCTATAGCACTTGACGCACAGACATGAAACTTGGTCAAAAGCCTCACTGTAGTGATCTCCAATCAGCAAGCCAAACATACCTTGGGGCTGCCACAGACAGACAGAAGAAGAAGTTTAAAGAAGAAGAAGAAGAGGCAGAAACACAATGGGTTTTCTTTAACAAAATCCAGCATTAATAAATGATGCAGTATGTTAACACGATTTGACCACAAACTATGTAGTGGCTTAATGTTAAGGTAAATGCAAATTCTATAGCAGTAAAGTAGGTAAACAAACCTCAAGACAACAACTCACGGAGACATTTCCTACAACTAAATTGTGTTGACACGCACAAGTTAAAAAAAGAACAGAGGAATAGCTGGAACATTAAAATGTGCTGAATAAACTATGTCACCATACGGCCACTCTCTTCACAGAGCACCCAGAGTGGCGTTACCCTCACACAAAGGCATACAGAGGACAGACAGTGCTATGGCAGCAGCTGCATCAGGTTGCCAAGTCCCTGTCTCAGCTGTACTAATCCACGAGTGGCATTGAAGGACAAAATCTTGGTATAGTCAACGATACTCGAACAACACTTCTTTAGCTGGTCCATATGGTATTCAGCACAGCATCATGCAACATCAGGACTCCTCCTAAGAGGCACAAAATTGTGCAGTCTCATTTTTGGTTGAGAGCAGCATGCACAATGTCAAACCACACTTGTTATGAGAAGTGTCATCACATTGAGGATGTCTGATCTTGGCACTTTCCAAAGTCATTTCAAGACATGCCACTACTCTGTCGTTTGCCCTTCTGTTAAACTTAAGGAGTCAATATCCTAGGGCTAATTTAAAGCAGTTGTCTTTATCACTAAGAGAGAGTGGAACAATGTCAAAAAGTCACCATCTGACAGAGTGGTTCTGGCTCCCTTGGAAATTTATTAGAGCCATAAGCCTTAATTTACAGGGGAAGGTTACAAAGCAGGCAATCACCTTTGATCAGGCCCATAAACAGCAGCCAGTCGATGCCGTGCTGCTCGTCAATCTGTCACTCAAAAATTCAAAGGGTTGACATCGCAGGTTAAAAAACGCATTTGTTTCTTGAATGGCAGTGAAACCAGACAGGATCCAGCGAATAGTGAGTGAAGATGTGATTCTGCCCTGGCAGTTGTAACACTAAGGGAACATTAGCTCTGAACACAGGCTATTTATCTAACTAAGGACATCAGCACTGTGGCTTTGACAATCCAGCTCAGGCTATCTTTCAGTAATACCACAAAGTTCATACAGGCTGGTGTGGTGCTCTGGTTATGTTCGCTAATAATTAATTATGAATACATGTAATCATTACACACTGCATGACAAGTAGTTAACTGCAAAGATTAATTTGATTACTCAGCATGTGATTGTGCATGTGTAAGGCATTTTGTGATATATATCAATATTAAATTAAACCTTTAAAATGACTATGATGTTAATTTCACGTGTATTACAAAATGTAAAGACAGTGGCTGGATACAAGATCACAAACGCCTACATGTAGAGGTGAAAAGATAAGTTGATTTATCCACTGACACAAATTTAACCTGCAGCAATAATGATAACAAGTACTCAAATTATTAAGCCCCACAAAAAGTATAAAACTATAATCTTTGTTTCCCTTCCTGTTTATTTTTGCATTAACTACACTCACTTATACTTTAGAGGGGCACTGAAGGGCTGGAGCAATCCCAGCTGACATTGGGTGAGAGGCAAGGTACACCATGGACAGGATGCCAGTTTATCACAGGGCTGATACATGGATACAGACAACCATTCATCCTGACACTCGCACCTATGGCTTGGTGGCAGAGTCACCAATTAAGCTAATCTGCATGTCTCTGAACTGCAATCAGAAAATAGTAAATCCATGAAGGCACAGGGAGAATATGCAGACTCTACACAGACTCAAACCCAGAACCTCAGTGCTGACAATTGCACCATGCAGTATAATGTTTTTTGTTTTTAAACTGTGTTGATTCGGGTATTTATGATGCTATATAGCCTAGACTTGTACTGTAGAGTCTACCACATATTTGGAACTCCAAATTTGTCAACTTTTCTTGGATAGCCTCCATTAGAGATGATCAGAGTGATCTGCTGGTGATTGGCCAATCAGTCTCAGATATCTGATTCTGTGCTGGTCAAATCTACACTCATGCACCACACAATGGTTCACATCATGCACCCAACAGCACAGACTCAGCTACATATGGATTTAGACACAGATTCACACAACATACCATCGGTGTGGAAGTTCCGTGAAGAAGACACAAAACTTGCAATTTCTAATAGCCCCCCTTTAGAGCCAAAGTAAGCCATGGAGGAACAACCACAAAAACATTCGGAACAATAAACTTAAAGACACTTAAAACACCATCATGTACAATTCCAAGACGCTAGCAAAGGCAAAGAGGGTAAAACTAGTGCCTGTGCATGACGGCTACCTCGCTGAATTGCTGCTGCATGCATGTGTGTCCACACCACAAGCGTTGCTACTGGGCCTTGAATAATAGCCATCAATATTAATAATCATCCATCGATGATGTGCGGTCCGAAATGTGACGAGCTGTAAGCAGAAAGCAGTCACATAGCTGTCAATTATAGTTCTTAGAAAGAAAATTGGAATTGTTCAAGAAAACTGAAATTGGTGCATCTCTACCCTCTGTTGGACCACAAAGCAAACTACTTCAAACACTCAGATGCGTTTATGGACTGCACACTTGATATCAAACAAGTTGTTAGAGTTTGAATATTTAATTTTTTCCTTCGTTTGAACAAATGTTCAAGGTGTGAATAAGAAGTGACAACATCTGTAAGAGGAATAACAGTAGCAGGCGCATTGGAGACTGCTCTAACTGATGACGTGGAAGACACATGCAAAGTAATTCCTGCTGCATGAGCCAAATCGATACCTTATAAGACACCTGAACAAGTTTTCATCATTCACCACCTTTCAGAAGTCAATAAAAAAGCAACATATTAGCTTATGGTGTTTTATTCCAGCTGTTTCTAAATTCGCTTGTAAAGCTTTTACATCCACCATGAAGAGCTGCATTAAGGCAGTAAAGAACTGGAGGGATTCAGAATATACCTTGAGCACAAGACTCAATCCCACTCACACATTGGCTATTAGTAAACATAGTGTGGCTCCATTAAGGGAAAATTTCAATACGCAGATCCAGGATTGATTCATAAAGAGTATAAAAATAAAGAAAAGCTATCAACACTTCTGAGGTGAAGGCACAATTTTAAGCAGGTACATTCATGAGAACATTGTAAATCTGCACTGATGTAGCCTACATGACTGCATTAAGAACAAGAGGAGAAACTTCTCCTATCAGGAGTGTTTCAGAGGGGCCTTTGAGATCATTTTAGGACTCTCTGTGTCCTCCTACTGACTGTCATTCTAGTAACCACAGGGTATTCCCTGCCTAACAAAATCTGAGATGACCTGTCTCAGTGGATTTTTTTTCCTGAAAAAAGCATCCCAGAAAAATAATGCATCAGAAAAACAAGAGAAGAACAAGACAAAGGCCTTTTAGTAAATGTGTTGTAGATACTTTTACTGTAAAAACCAATCAGTGAAGTCTGTTTTTAACAACACATGTGATATGGCTCTATGGATGGCAATGTCAGTCTGTCGGTGAGTCTAGTGGTCTGTCCATCTCTCCACTACTATTGAATGAATTTGCAATCATCAGGTCAAATTTTTAATTTGTCCAATATTTTGGTCTGTGACCAAATGTTATAATGCTAACAAACTAAACATTCTTAGCATTGTCATTGTGAGAATTTTAGCAAGCTGACATTAGCATTTGGCTGCTAGCATGGCTACAGGCTCTTAGCCTGGTGGGGTTTTTTTATATAGTTTCTTTTTTTTTTCCCTTTCTCTAAAGTCAACTCTTCAGTGTTGTGTTTCAGTAACTTTTTTCAGCAAACAAACCTTTTGAATGAAAACTAGGTTTTTTGTGAAAAGGAACCTTAATGGGGACATTTAATCTGATCGTAGAGCTGGGGCATAAAAAAATATTTACATCATTTCACATATTATTTATCATAAATTACCACATTGTATGGACAGAAATTGTGGTGTACCGTTCTGCAGAATAGGGTCCTAGAAAAGACGCATTTTTTTCCTGCCCAAACAAAAATCCATAACTCTTGCCTGTACAAAGCTGTGCACTTTGTTCTAACCTCCTAACCACAGCGAGGGGACAACTGGAGTTTCCAGAGGCACTTAATATCTCATATTATAAAGCGGTATCCCCAGATGTCTGGTGAGGTTAAAATCCTCATTACTTGTCATGGCTAGACCCTAAGCCCCTTTGAAATGACACTGCCTAATTAGTGACGACAAATGACTGCAGAGTTAATTAACCAGAATGCTCCTCAAGGGGCATTATCAAATGTTTAAGAAATTAACAGATTGCCAGTTCACCAATTCTATGTAATTGATTTGTTCCCATTCAGGTTATGAACCCGACTCTCTTCTCCATCCATTTAGCTAACCATCCGGGAAGAATTTAAAAGGGGAACTTTATAGTGTCCACTTCCATGAGCACTGGCTGAATCAGAGAGAGCAGTACTCACAGCGCCTATCAAAATCATTGCCATACTGATTGCAGTCGACTGCTTTTCTGCTAATGAGGTGGCAGTTTGCTACTTAGTTGCAACTCATAAATACAGACTGTCTTGTATTTAGACAAGCACTGTGTTACTAAGCTGTGATAGAGGTGACATACAATAAAGAAAATGGAGGAGGCAAAGAAGCAGAGCTGATGTGGATTTTCAGCGTAAACAGGCCAGTGTGAATCACAGGCATATTTCCACTAAAAGCCAGCCATGTAGCAGGAACATGCCTCATGGAGCATTAGTGGGCTTATTCAGAAAGCCATCCAGCCTGGTCTCCTTTAATTAATTAAGTACTTGAGTGCTGATGGCAGAAGTTCATCTGTCTGTCCTAAGCTTTGGCACTGCCTCTGTAGATTTGGATGAAAAGCAATGGCAAGGATGGTAGGGATGTAATACTGGTAAAACTTAAAGCTACTTTGCCATTTGGTTTAACAAAAGCATGATGACTTGAGCATGTGACTACATTTAAACTACTGATATGTATGTAAAGTTATTCTGATTAATTAGCCTATACCGAAGACAGTTGAGAAAGGAGACGGCGCACTTAGAATCATTTCCTGAGGGAGAACTGAATGTGATCACAGATTATGACGATTCTCTCGTCCCATAGTCACCGAAATAAATACTGGACCCATTTTTCACAAGCCACACATCTTACATTCTGACAGTAAAAGACAGACAATTTACTCAACATTTAACTTTCACGGCCTGTCTCTGTCTCAGCAACACACTCTTGCGAGATCTGGTAACACAGATAACTCTCTGTTGGTTCTGGTCTGGTTTCACTGCTGCAGTGCTGCCAACGTCGCTTTCCAACCAGATAAACAGATGTTTAGAGGGAATTATACATGAAACCATTACTTAAAAGTTAAAACTCAAAGAAAACATGTTTCTTTGCTTAATAATACTATTATTGTTATTATCTAACTGTTTTTGGAGGGGAAAAATTTAGAGAATATTGGACTGATATGATCTTGTATTGGGTTGATCAGATTTTAAGTTAGCAGATAAAAACGAGCGACAAAATCAAGCTCAATTTTTTACATCGAGAGCTGTACTGTTTTGTATTGTATTGTTATGATTTGACAAGGACAAGCGATCACGACGACGCCCACCTAGGAGACAGGAAGTGTATACCATTTCATACTATCGCTGCTGCTTGTAACGAGTCATCTTTGTTATAGAGTACCTTTGCCTATACTCAGTGCTACAGAATGGTTTTAAACTCTAGTACATTTCTTTGTAAATCTCATGATTTCCAGGCTGCTTACTGATGATATCAAAAATCATTGGCTATAAAGCTAAAAAGGGGAAAATGATATAAAGTCGTACGCATGACTCAAATGATCTACCACTTGCTCTTATTACTGCTCCGATCCACTTGTAGCTTTGTACATCCTTGCCTCTTAAAAGCTAAGGTCGTGCCCAGACCATTAAAGTATGGAGAGAGAAATGACATCTGTCTGTTAGAGATCCATGAATAGAACAGAGGAGCAGAGATAGAGGCGGGAGCAGTAGAGCATGGCTCCAGGATTTAGATCAGTGAGATTTGCATCATTGGCAGGTCTTTAGGCAGGGCAGGTCTAATCTCCTGCAGACAGGCTTAAGAAAAGAAAACCTGACTGTTGTGTCTCTACAGATAGGGATTTCAGTAATTAGCATAGTTAATAAGAGAGGGTGTACAGAGTCATATTCAAAGGTGTCAAGTCTAAGGGGAAGATAACACAGGAATAAGAAGGCAGCAATACAAGGATGCACAACTGTGCCAAAGTTCAGCCCCATATACATGTATGAACTTGGCCATAAACATCTGCTTGGAGCCACAACTCATGAATCGCTATGGCAACTATGGCAATCTACTCATGCTTGAAAAGTGATTCATTCATGTAACCCTGTGCCTTAACTGCCAGGTCAATGTCACAAATTAAAAGAAGCGAAGGAACTTCAACGTAATTGTTTTCACCACTTTAATAATTATCATGGCATCCACGCCGAGGCTAATCAAACTAGCAAACAGTGTGTGTTCACTCATACAGTAACAGCGCCATCATTGTTTTTATGTCACAGAAACCAAATAAACAGATGACCAGATTGACCCAGTCCAAATTTCCTTGCATTGATGAAGGCAAGTCAGGTCCACATGACTTGGAAAAAAAAGTTCACAGGGAGTGGCTCCAGGCAAACTCAATTATGAAATCCAAATGACACTTACGATATGTTTGAAGATCTAATTTCAAAGATGATTGATAAGCTTGTATGGCAGCTGAACATAATCTTCAACATGCTGCACTTTTAATGAATTACAGCTGTCAGCAATCACTGACACTGTTTTCTCAACTAATTTTCAGCATCACTCCCACTTCTCCCTCATTATCTACACTGGAACAACAGCAGAAGTTAAGCTGATAGGAGTGCATTCACTCATTGCATTCCTCATTTCCGAGGCTGCCAACAATTCCTAATGACTGCAGCCCTTCTAAATTATTGAAAAAGCCTAAGCACCTCACCAGCTACAGAAATGGCTATTAACCTTGGTGAAGCGATATTCAAATCCAGTTAGAGCTAACTTTGTCCTCCAGTATCCCTTGCGGGGAGGAAATGTAAATGTGTTCTTGCTGAGACAGATGGGGAAGCTGCCCGTCGTTTGAAGTTCCAGCAAAAGAAGTCGTTGCAAGCAGAGGGCTCTCCACCCCCCTCTGTAAAATATTCAGGACTGAGTCTCATTGAGCCACCTCTCTTCCCAGTGTTTTCCTTCAAACCATGCTGGGCTTCAACACTGCTAGATTATTAGTAAGCAGAACACCTTACAAAAAATAAAAACTTAAACGTTTACAAATTCACCACTGTGCAGCGACAGTGAAAAACAGCCTGAGGATTATCTCGCTGTGCAGACAAGAATTCAGGAGATTTGATTTATGAGAGAGAGAGAGAGAGAGAGAGAGAGAGAGAGAGAGAGAGAGAGAGAGAGAGAGAGAGAGAGAGAGAGAGGGCAGGAAAAAAAAACAGAACATCCCACTCGCCCTTTAAGAGCATCCTGGAGCGTAACCATCTGAAAATTGTGATGTCCTCTGCATTGTTGTTGACATATCATCACAAATTGAATTCCTCGGCTTAGCTGACATTCTGTCAAAGATGATTTGATTCTGTTGTAGATATACCTGGTTGTCAATCAGTTTAGGCTCTGATACTGTGCTACAGACCAGAGAGAATCCCTGATCATTACTCTTATCTCCTGGTCCAAGAGAGAGAGGAAGAGAAAGAAAGAAAGAAAGAAAGAAAGAAAGAAAGAAAGAAAGAAAGAAAGAAAGAAAGAAAGAAAGAAAGAAGCACTAAAGGGGAAGCAGGTACAAATTCCAATAAATATGAGATTACAAGTGTTTGCAAGCCTGTACTTTTTAAATCTATGTCACATGTGCAATTGCAAAATTAAGAAATACATTCTGGGACATCCAAGAGAAAAATTCAACAAAAACAATATTATGATCTCAGTATCATCATAAGTGTTTGTTCTTATCTACTCAAGCTATAATACATTACTTGGGTTAAATGTTATTAGTTAATTTTGGATGGAAGTTCATGACAATGGCTGTGTGGAAAAACTTTTTAAAAAATTCAGATAAATTTTACATTTCCCGCAAACCTCTACAAACTTCTTGTAATTTCTAATTAAATATATCAATCTTAATTTTATGTGTTAATGGGCACATACCTAAATACCTGACAATTCATCTCAGCAACCTAATTGGGTCTCCCTTTGCCGTCAGAGCAGCTTTCCCTGTCATACGCACTCTGAACAGTGTTTCCTAGGATACTGAATCATTCTCCAATGAGACATTTCTTCAGTTGTTTGAGGAAAAATTTGTCTTTGATGCATGGCTAAATCAGTAAAAGGTCACATTCAAAAAGTACGGTCACACCTCCAACGGAGAGACTTTATTTATCTAAAACCAACATGGTAAAAAGTCAAGTGAAAATGTCAAACATTTGTAGATTCCTTCTCCAGTGCAAACAATGGTCATTCAGTCAAAATAAGCAACTGGCACTATGGATTACTTAATAGACTGCTACCCAATTACTATGTTTATTTTAACTTTATTATAAGCAGGAGGAGTGGGATTGAAGAAAAGTGAGATTTTTTTTAATTGACTGGTATTGCCTGTATAAAACATAATACACAGTTCTATGTTTATTACAATAACAACAGAAATCCTGGTTCTGCCCAAGGTTTCATTTTGTTGCTGATGGTTGAATGTTGGTTTTGTGTAAATAAGTCTAGACTATATCTGTATGAAAATAGCCCTAAGATAATTTCTGTAATGATTTGGTGCTGTATAAATAAAACTGACTCGACTTTACCCCAGTTGTCAAAAAAAAAAATCCACTCAGTCTAAAACAGAGCTAAAGACAGAGGGCTCCGTCCGTACCAGAAACTATCAGGGCAATGCAGCAAAAGCAGATATTAAAAAAGTAAATATGACATGAGATTAGAAAAGTCCAACTGTACTATTTTAACACAGTACCAAACAGTATGTCTGCATGACTGGACCAATGTTTACAGTATCAACAGTTTCCTGCTTTATTTTTTCAGTCAGGACATCAGCACTAGTGTTACAAACATTTATACAGACACACTTCCAATAAAGACAAGATCATTCCTACTGACTGAGAAGAAACATATCAAACGGAGGCACAGCTGGCAGAAGAACATGATGATTTATTTATCCGCTTGTCCTGAAGCTTTTAAAATTAAATTACAAAACACAACTCTGCTTTTCTTCTCTGTAAGAGTGAATTTGTTTGTTAAGGCAGAGGGATTTATTTCGGGTTCCTTTTTTTGTGGCTTTGGCAGCATTTTGTTTTTAATCATTAGGTCTAATGCTTTGTTTTCGAAGCGTATAACAATGTAACTATAATCATTTGCCATTGCTTACACAGACAAAGCAAAATCGGATGCATTCTGCCAAAAGTTGTTCACAGCTCACAAACAGATACTGCAGGATCAAAGTGCAGGAGTTAACCTTTTCACTGTGTGGTTATTATAACTACACTGTGAACATGTACTGTCCGTGCTGTTAATGATAAACCACTTCTACAGCCCATTTTAGAATTATGATTTAAATTAAAATTTGAAACTATAAACCCTGACACATTTTATATTTAAGTCAAGAGTGACAGACAAATCTATACTTAGCATTTTGAAGTAATCAGAAAGGACTTCATTAGTGACCAGTTTGGTGAAGTTTTACTAAAAAGCTTCTGTCAAATAGCTGTAATTTTCAAGTGGAGCACTTAGTCCATGACATATGATTGCAGTTATTACAGGACCTGTAGGGTTGCAGTGAAGAGAGGCGCGTTACATCAGCAGAGGACTGTTACCCTCTTCAACTTTGATCTGTCAAACCTCTCTCCGCTGTGACATGCTAACATGCTAGCAAGGTAGCGACACTAACAGCTCCCTGAGACGACGACAACGGACATGCGACAGCAGAACCGGCTCGTGACAGGAGGGAAATGCATTGTCGGTAACGTGACCGGTAAGAGTACCTTGAGTTTGTCAAGAAGAATGTGTTTAGAGGTGGCTGTCCTCAGTCCTCTTGCTGCAGCCTGGGATGCCATGGATGCCGCCATGTTGACACGGAAAACCAAAGAGAGATGACGTCGCGAGCATGTGCGTGTTAAACGCGGGGCCGTTCATAGGTCAACAGGCAGACGTGGGCGGTGCTTCAGAAAGAGGCACACATGCACACAGTCCAAAGTTCAGGATGCATGTGTGTTCACATTTGTCCATACAGTCTTGTTAATGTGTTCAGTAGTAGTGGTTCAACAAAACATGATATTCAGCTCTGTTATTCTTTGAATGTTCAGTTTGAAAGTTTTTAGATATTTACCCAAATTAAAAGGAAAAATCCTCACCTGCACGGTCAAAGCCACAATAACATTCAGGTCATGTCATTGATAACACTGGAAATTCAGTGAAGTTCACATTCTGAAGTGACATATGTTACAGGCTACATGAGTCTTTTCTGCTTTTTCTAGGGTCCAAACTCTACAGTTACTGTTTCACCAAAAAAACAAAGCGTACTAAAGGGATCTTGTATTTCTTCATCAGTTATTGATTATATGTTTATATGTTTGCCTTACAAATAAGGCTTTAGAAAATCTATTTTAACAGTTACATTAGTAAAGATTGTTCTTTTGTTTGTTTGTTTTTGTGTGTGTGTGTGTGTGTGTGTGTGTGTGTGTGTGTGTGTGTGTGTGTGTGTGTGTGTGTGTGTGTGTATATATAAATGGTTAAAACAGCTTAGAAACTTGGATCAAACACCTACAGTATGTATGACTTGAATTGGGCTTATAATATGTTATTTGAGATTAACTGGCTGAAAAGTTGTATGAATACATGGGCAATGATGTATGCACATATTTATTTAAATCCCGATGTTGGAAACCTTTTGTGGTTTAATATAAGCAGGTTGTCTGTATATGTTTAAACATTCATGAGCTCAATGAGTTATTTTTCTTAGTTGCTGTGCTATAAGATGTTAATGGGAAGAGCCTAAATATAGTGATTTTAGTTTGTTGCTGATGAATGTGTCTGAATAATCCCATGAAAGATTAGTCAAGATCAGCATGCATCATGCATACATTCATATTTACTAGTTTATTCATATTCATGGCAGTATACTGTACACTTAAAGTGTATGGTAGCAATTTATCAAAAGTTCACTCAGTCCAATGAAAACATCGATGTCTGAAATTCTGGCTGCACTGCAAGGGGAATTAATTATTTGTGCTGTTAAATGTTGATGATGTGTATGGAGGAGTTTTGGTTTTGAGTAACCCGAGGAAAGGATCCTATAAATAAGCAGACACAAAAATGCAGCTATTGAACCCTGTAAGGTAATCACAATACATCTTTATACAGTAATTGTCAATGGATTTGAGTTAAATACTTGCTCATTTTAACCATGTGATTTACATGAACTGATTAGACACTGAAAGGCCTAACATATATTTAAAATGTCTGAGCATCATCCAGCGTGTGACCTTGTGAGTGGGACAAACAATCGCTGTGCTCAGCTGAGCAGCATTGGTAGGGAGTCGAGTTAGAGAGCGTGGGATGTGTGAGCTGATCTTGTCTGAATAGCTAAATAGCCCACTCACACATTCCTCCAGAGCCCTCATTACATGCCGCATCTTGAAAGGGCAGAGAGGGCAAACCGATCATAAAGAGCAGTGATTATGACACAGGGAGAGAGAGAGGGATGAGATACTCACTTAGAAACCATCAGTGTCAGCAAGCTGGGGAGGACAAGACAGAGGGGAGGAGATGATGATGAACAGCTACAACCAAGAGCTCTTTCTCTAAGGCATGCTATGGTCAAATACTTAAATGTAAAAGCTTGAAAAACTTTTAAAAAGTGCAAATGTGAAGCAATTTAATATCAACTAGGGTGGAATTTGCCTCATGTTTATTTGATATTTTTGCTCCCAACCCCCTTATTTTGGGTGAGAGCTTTTGACAGTCAGTGATCCATATTCCACACGGTGAAATATTCTTTGGTTGCTGGCCTTTTTAACGTAACCACAGTAAGAACACAAATGAAGTGAAAAGTGCTGCACTGGCATAATATTTCAGTATGTCAACAAATCCTGCCGAATGCATAAAATGTCTGCTCTTGTCTCTTTGTGTCACTGAAGAGTGGCAACGCTCATCTTAAGTTTAAAAATTCACAAGGAGCCAAAGCCACGCAGAATGACTAAAAGATGATTCACTTGAACATTTTCAGGATCTTGTTTCTTTTTTTCTTTGTCTCACCAGGGACATTTTTCTCCTCTCAAGGGAATTGCTATTCAGACAGGACTGTCAGAATATCAATGGCCCTTACTAATGCAATTCAACTTTTCTCATTTGGGATGTTGTCCTGTCTCGCAGAACAAAAACAGTTTTTGTCTGCAGTGTGATCACAATCATGTTATCATTCTCCCAGAATACAAAGCGACTAGTGCTGCTTCTTCTTGCATATAGACCTTAAATCTTGAATTTATGACAAATTTTGGATTTTGAGTTCAAAGGTCACTTGACAAAGAAGCTACATTGTATTATTTCATCCAAACCTTCATAATGGCCTCTATTGATACACTATTCTAGAATTAAGAAAATGTATAAAACAATCCATAATGCTCAGTAATGCACACAACCAGAAAAGCAGGGTATTTAGTTCTTGTACTTGCCTCAAGGGTTTAATTAAAACAGGAAACAAATTAAAGAATAAAAGCCAACACACTAAACGCAGGACTTAAAAAGTCTTAAAGTTTTGGCCGGTTAGGTATCAAGCCATTGCCATAAAAGAGCTGTAATACAGTCATGTTTTCCTTCAACACTTAAATGGATTACATAAGATGAGTTTATATGTTGCTTTTCCTGTCACTGTAGGTTTTCTTGTTTAAGGTGTAATTGACATTTTATGACACTGAATAAAGCTTAATTCATATGATGCCAAAAATATATTGCCCCCTGCTTAGTTATGTTCCCATGAATGTCTATGACTCTGGTAATTCATCATTCGAGATATTATTATTAATAAATCAAAAACAAGCTTTTTGTTTACTGATATGATGTAACTGAAAATGGTAGTGCATGGAATTCAAATAATACATGTAATACAATATTTAGGATTTTTGATAATAATAATGCATTGTAATACAAGCAACTAAAACTTAACTGAGAGGACAGAACAGCATGTGTGGGTAGATATCAAACATCTGAACTTTCACAGATACAGCGTACAGAGTAGCTGTGTGCAGCTGTGAAAATCCACATTTTATATCAGTCACCAAACATAAGTGATGAGTCAGAATTCACACATTTTTATCGTACTTCCTGATTATTTTCCCTGTTGTAGCCATTCCTCATCCCTCTGTTCCTCTACCCCCAAGGAATGTGAGCAAATGTGGAGGCGCAGCAACTAATTTGCGGCTTCCCTCAATAATCTATCGTCAGTTTCCACTCAGTGAGCTGCAAGCTGTCAGAGTACCAGAACCACAGCTCCCAACAGGCCGTGTGGTCAGCTCTGACCCCTCCCTGATACTCCTAGCAGCACGGTGCTCGCAGCTAGGAGCTGATATCCTAAACCTGCCCGGAGTCTGGACTGCACTGTCGATCTGTGTTTATCTGCCCTTTCCTTTTCACCTCAGTATCAGGTGTCTCCCTCTTTCTCTGTTTCCACTTGACGTGCTACTTTCACTCTTAGCTTGCCCTCTTTTGTTCTCCCTGTGTCTCTTTGTTTCTACTCTCCCTCCGTCTGTGTGCGTCTTCGTCTCTCTGACCCTCCTGTTAACCACATTTCCCAGATGTATGTTCAAAAGAGAATTCTGCACAGTCCTCCTGACTGCAGGGCCCTCTTCAAAAGTCAATGAGACAATTACAGCGAGGCTCTGTCCATCTCATTAACGTGACTGCCTGGACAGCGTAGCATAGCAGAATACCAGAAAGAGAAAGAGGAATCCGCAAGCATTTGAAAGGTTTTGCTTCTCCGTGTGTCTGTCTGTCTCACACACTCGCATTGGAGTCTGGACGCCTTAATGACCCTTTCTCTGACTGAATGCAGATAGGTCCATTTCTTTTTATTCACCCTGCACTCACACTGCGTCTGTCAGACTTTAAGAAAAGCAGACATTTTCCAAGCACCAACTTACTAGGTTTGACCTCTGTGAATATATGTATATGATGCACTGAGGCCAGAAGTACACATAGTGCATACAAGTGGGCACATCGGTGCACATAAGTTGTGAAAGTAGCTATTCAGCTTTGTAACAGTGTTGTGATCCTACTCAAAGCTTGAGTTTTAGACTCTGTTTTACTATATGTTTACATAAAGATTTACGTGGTATTACCAAGCCAGAGTACAGTTTTGTTTTTTATCCGACAGAATAGCAAATGAGTGAGAGAGATGGGGAATTAATGCACTTAACTGCTGAGTCAACAAGCAAGGAATCTAGCAGCTTAGTCACAGAGAAAGCGAGCAGACTGCCTGACAGGGAAATTAAAATAGACAAGAAAGACGCTACAAGACACCCGAGTGACAGAGATTGGACAAAGAAAGCAAAGAGAAAAGTGAAAGAGATGGGCAGAGGAGGGGATGGTCATTGCCGCCCTGTGCTCAGCACATCTTTTGAGATGACAGACGGCAAACATAATTAGTCATCATTTTTTGTGCTAACCCTTGGAGTTCACAATGTCACCGCTATGCATATGTATGAGCTTGAGCCCTCTCTTTCATCCTTCCATGTGTTCCCAAAGAGTTTGGACAGATTAAGACACAGTAAACATTTTTCACTCCAGAAGACGAACAGGGCAGACTTTTCGCTGGGTGCTGAGTGCCATACCTCAGCATCACCCGCAATAACTTTCACTTTTCCACCGTAAAATCCATAACAGCCCAAGAACATAAGATTGCCAAAACCTGGCTTGTGTCTGCTCTGAATGTCAGTGCTGGAGAGTGAATCAATACAGCGACAGGAGCTGCCACATCTTAGCTATCTCTCTCCCCCAGATGTCTGTCAGCCACGCTCAGCTGGAGGCCCTCCATTAATGTGCTGTGGAATAACATAGTCAGTGGGTCTCCATGCTCAGAGACAGAAGCATCAAACAGAGCTTGTGAAGTGCAGGGTCTACCAGTGTGTGATGTTCCTGCAGATTTTGCGGCGGTTTCACTGGATGGAAATAACCAGCTTGGATCAAAGCAGGAGAGACATAATATTGTGATATCACATGAGAGAAGCTCTCATGGAGATGATTGATCTGTTAATCGTGTATGCGAGTGAGCGGGTGCGTGGATGAACATTGGAGGGGCTTCTCAGAACATCTATGCGGTGGAGATACATATGCAGTGAAGGGTTTTGCTGCACTGCAGAGGGAGGGGGGTTATGGAGGCTTTCTTGTATTCCCACAATGGAAAACTAATGCTGACAAACCTCAACAGCATGGAGAGGTGACATCTGAAATGCTGGCTTCAATAGATTGGCCTGTTTTATTTCAGGCTCCGGTATCACACAGCATGGCTCAGTGCACTGGGGAGCATGGAACTCATAACCCAAACAAAACCAAACACTGCACCCGATAAACTCACAAACACGCACATGCCCACACACACACAAACACTCATAAACACAGTGGCAAGGCCAGCAGAGGCTATAAAGTGCTTAGATGTGCATATGAGAGAGTAAGAGGAGCCAGATTCCCTCACAAGCCTCTCAGCGCACGCTGTGTCACCTTCGTCACCAAAGGGGAATGGGTCATGCTTTAAAACTTTTAGCTGCTCCTCTCCTGCCTTTCATTCAACTTACAAACCTCCAGCATATCAGCAACCCCCCCCCCCCCCTTGCTTGTGACCTCAAAGAAGCAGCAGGATGCCTCTCATCCCCTTCTCTCTGAAGGTGATATCTTCACATGGACAAGAAGATGTGCAGAGACAGACAGAGCTGTATTATCCAGCCTCTAAACCCGTGGAACATACCTAAAGTAAACATGATTGTAACATATAAAGCTCCAGGCACAGTATGAGAGATAAGGTGTCTTTTTTTTTGAGTGTATGAATGTTTTCATGACTATCATCTCTGGATGCATGCTCACTATCCCAGGACAAGCATGAAAAATGCATGCAGGTGGGATGGTAGGAAATGTCAATAGAGAAATCAAAGCAATCAGGCAGGTGCTGAAGGGGATATTGGTGTGATAAATCATGTTGTTCCTGATGGAGGTCACAGAGGTGGAAGGAGGAGAAGGAGGGTGGGGCAGGCATGGTTGGGAAGAGGAGTGTGAATGCCAAGGTGCAGTGTGCTCAGCCATATGTCTCAGGAGTGGCTTGAAGACGCACTTTATTCAAGGGTGCGATTCAGAGTGTGACTCTTAATGCAAAATCATTTGTGACACTGTGACCTTCGAAGGGCCCCGTTCTCTGCGTGTGTTATTTCTCTGATTTAAGCCTTGTGCTACTGCCTCTCTGTCTCTTGGGAAATGATGACAGATACACCCATGGGCTCGAGATTAGCTCAATAGGACATTATTGCCTTCATCAGAAAAGCTGCTACACTCCAAGATCATTGATGGATGATAGTTCTGAAAATGGGTTTCCGGGCGAAATGATATCCAAATGCATTTTTTAGTAGCGAGAATGTTTTCCGTTGTTGCTGTTTCTGCACACTGACACATGATGATTAAACTTCTTGGTTTTCATCACATAATATTGCTGGAAAATGCAGTTGCTTGTTTACCATACTGCCATTTCCCATTGCCAACTGAAGTATTACTTAAATAATGCAATGACCGCAAGCAGATGTGAATGTCATCTCAATGGCTAATACCTACAGTTCAAACTCCCAAGGCAGCCAGCCCTTCCACCTTAAAGGCTGATGAATAACTAAGGCACAGTAACAGTCTCCATGTGGATGCATGTGGATGCATGTGGATGAGGGAAAGAGAAGGAGGGAGTTATCTGAGGCTCCATTAACCTTGTTTGTGTAGAGGCACCTCCACTATCCTAAGCCTACATCGCGTGGGGAACCTCGGGGGAACCTCAACTAATTAACCTTGTGGAGACACCCTCGGTAGAGCGAGGCTGGGGCCAGAATAATAAGGAGGCCTTTGCCAGGCCATTAGCAGGAAGATTATCACATCCAACTTTCAAGTAGCTTTTTGACACAAAACCAATATTTGTCTGCACTGGCCTGGTCCGGGGTGTGACACAGCTGAATTCTAAGTGACACGTGTGTTTCAGCCACTCACAAAACTCAGTCATCATACAGCATTTTTCTCGGCAGCTCGTGTAAGAGGAGAAATGGTGTTTTTGTAAATACCTGTAAACAGAATGTGTATTTTTTTTATCAGACCAATCATTCCATGACATGTTACATGCTGTTTACACTGACAGGACAGAAGACAGCATAGCATCTGCACTTTGACCAGTGCTGCTGGTGTGACAGTAATATGGTGCACATTTGGTCTGTTGTGTCATGGGGGCAAGGAGCCCACTTCTGTATTCACTGGGAACAGCAGGGAATAACCATGATTGATTACAGTCCAACACAGACACACAAAAACAACATTCTCACCTTCACACCTACAGACTGTTTAGATTCATCCATTCTCCTGTCCTGCATGTCTGGAATGTGGGAGGAAACCAGTGTGAACACAGGAAGACCCCGTTTCCACAAACTGGGAAATAAACTGAGGAATATCTTCCTGTGAGATGAGAGTGCAGGCTGTAGCTCTGGGTCCTTTATACTGAAATTTTTCACTCAAATGCTTTGACCGGCCTAATTTTCACACATTCCAATGTGGTATTATGTAAATTGCATTTTGCAAGTGGAGTCCACTGGGAACAGTACATCCCTCTGATTTAAATCTCTGTTTGTGGTTGGTGAACAGTGTTTTCTTAAACCCTGAGAGTCAGAGTCCACACAGTCCACATTCCCAATGCAGCCCATGTGGTCTTCATTTCCAGAGTGGAATGTACAGTATATGTTCAACCAAATATGGACCATAGCTGTGTCCCAATTCAAGGGCTGCATCCTTTGGACTGCAAGGATGATTGCGTCACACCAGTTAGACTAGGCTGTCCTATTTCGAAGACTCCTTCAGTTGTGACTGATAAATGCAGTCTTCTTTTCCTGAGCAACTAAGGCTTTCAATGGGTGGATCCTTCATAGCCCAACCTATCCCAAGACTTATTGTACACTGGCAATGAAAGCAAACAATGCCGACAGAGAGTTCGCATATTGCACTTTTAAATGTAAGTACTGGGTTTCATCTCAGCTGAACATGTAATGGCACTTTGCTACGCAACGGTAAGGGCGGTCACAATGGGTGACGCAAAGCAGAAATGCTCTGCAGGTCAGACCATCTCATTTCGCTTTAACCTCCGTGGTCCACAACAGACACGAAGGCCACACCTTTGTCGACCGCGTCCTCCAAAGGATGCAGCCCCTGAATTGAGACACAGCTCATGTTGAGATGGCTGGAGTGGAATAGGCACTAGAATATGAACCTTGGCAAATTCTCAAGTCCCCGTGTGGTACATGTAAACGAAAGACAATGGTAAAGTGTTCAAGTGTGAGATTTTTCTCAGATAAAGATGTGCTGAGAGTGAAACTGAGATCAGACAGTCAAAAGGCACCGTCTTACCTCGTACTGATTAATGTCTCACTCTTTCTTAGCTGCAAATTCATCAATTGCAAATCAATAAGGTCAAAAGTATATATGAATGAATTAACAGTGTCAAGACTGCATCGTGACATGTTTTTCAAGTAATGTTGTCCCTCTCTTTATCGGCAGATTTTATGAGAAGAAATCTTGAGTCATGCAGATGAATAGAGGAAAAGGAGACAAAATATGTCCCTCGAAGATTTGAAAACTGTCAGTATAAACATGCATGTCTTCAAGCAGGTGAAAGTTAAGATCTTTGACTGGTTTTTATCTCAGACTGCTTGACATGCCGTTATTCTTGCCACTAGTTGTGTTATAAAAAAAATGCATACAAAGGTGAATGTGGCTCTTTCTCACCAGGTCTTTATCGGGAAATGCCATCACATAACTCGTTCTGTGTATGATCTGATTCAGGTTTTATCTTTTCCTTTACTTTCCCTCCCAACAGTGTGTTTTACCCCAACTTTATCTGCAAAACACACCTGCACAATGTTTGGGTGGTTGCGACATCCATATCTCGCATCCCTTCACTAAACTTTACAGCAGAATGAGAAAGTTTTGCTCTTTTCCCCAAGAGAAAATCCACACAAATCTGAAAAATCCAAGACAGCACTTTGAGACTTCAAAAGAAAAGGACACAATGCATTTGAATATCTTTTATAACTCCAGCATGCCATTTTATTCAACCTCCACCCACAGGGAAAGAGATGTCATTTCTGAAAGGTGACTGGCTGTTAGTCACTATTCAATAGGGGCGGTGAGGAGGTGGTCAAGGTTGAGAGCTGTAAGAATTATCACCTCTTAACCTCTCATTGATTTGAACATATTTTATTGTGTTTTGCAGCACTGTGAATTCCTAGAGAAATGGTGTCGGAGTGACTTTGTATGGTGGAGCTGGGCGACAGCATGGTGCGTGCTCAGAGACCTTCTGGGCTTCATGCATAATGCTCTTTGTGTTTCCTGGGAAGGATGGACGAGTGACAGGGAGGACTGAGTCCCCTCCAGAATCTCAAATGGATTACGCTCACTTTCTCCCTCCTCTCGCTGAGCTCCCTCCCCCTCTCTCTTTTATGCCATTCACTGGAAACAGCCAACATCATTGATGTGGCCTTTTCCTGTGTGTGGCATGAGAACAAAGGATTGAACTTCCTTAGCATGCTATTCCCGTCTCTTTCTATCTCTCTTTCTCTGTTTATCTCCCCCTCTCTCTCCAGCCTATCCTTCTACCTTTCTTTTATCTTTTGGATTTAATGATTTATTTTGCAAGAACGTCTGACCTGTGCTCTACCAGGGTCTTAAGTGTCACTTCAAAAGAGAGATTCATGTCAATTATTTCCATTGTTGACAGGGACAAAGATAAGACAAGACTGGATATTTCACAATTAAGTCCGGCTGTTTTTCTTATAATCCCGCTCATTTCTTTTCCAGCTGCCAGTTGGATATACAGTATATTCTTGATTAGCACCTCACCTTGAGCAGAAAGGGGGTTGTCATGCGGAAATGAAATGAGCCTGACACGTATAGCCATAACTTCCAACTTCATTAGAAAACCCCAGCTCCTATCACAGGGGTCAGACAATATTCCTACATTTCATTATGCTGTGTTTCATTACATAACAGCACATTGCCCATTAGCCCGTTGCACCCACATTTACAACTCCATGAATTATGAATCAGTTTCCTTTCATCACAGCTGGAGCGCTCTCCCTGATGTGCAAATTACACTCAAGAAAACAACCACAGCCAAAGCAGAGTTAGTCCACTTCAACACAGCATCCAGGCTTCCAGACCAGTCTGGACAGACCACAGACTTTGAAAAAAAAAAAACCTTAATGTCACATGGTTCATTGGCTGGCTATAGCAACATTTCAAAGACTCCACTACACACCATTCCCTATACACTGTATGTCTGCAGTATAAAGTAGATAGGGAATTCAAGAGTCCACAATCCGGTTTTAACATATTGTGGTTTGCTCTTTCACTGACAATGAGTTGGAGCTAATAGATAAGTGCAGCCCCCAACGTGCCCCTGGAGGTGGCCTCAAGGCAGAGGACGTATTAACAATAGATGTATACTCATAGCACTGCCCCATCCTTACTATTTCTCAAAGCTGGAGACTCCCTGTAGTGCTTTATAATGCTCTCAGATATCCAGGTCAGACACCAGCTACATTCACACTCTATACAAGCCCACGAGCTGAGATTAGTGCAACATAAATCAGAGAAACAAAAGACAAATGGGCCCCTGGCGTAATGCAGAGGCGATTATGAACTCAAATGTGCACTCTTTTCAATAAAAACATGAAATATGATCTGGCTTCAGGAGAATTGAAAGACACTTACAAGAACATTAACATGAGGTGTTTCTGAGGTTAGGGCGCGGTTACAAGACCAGTTCTGATTCAGCCTACTGTCGTGTCAAGTTCAGAGTTTTTCAAAGCACCATGAAAGTGTCATGACAAACCTTGCATCGTTTTATTCCTATGACCCTGCAGCGACAATAAGATAGATGAGAAAGATTTTTTTTTAAAGAATATTGAACTGCATTTAATCATTTAAAAATAAATTGAATTGATTTTATGTATTGCAAGAGAAGCATATCTACTTCCCAACTAATAAACCTAAGATGAATTGCTCCTTCTGTGTGAAAAGAATTGACTGTTTGATCATGGGTAAACATGAGCCTGTGAGAATGTTGACGGAACAAGGTTTTACTGTGTATGTGCACACAAATACACAGGCCAGACTCAAAAATAGAGGTACAAGTGGGGTACATTTTATTCTGAAAAGTAAATTTGTCATAGATGCATCATAGCAGGCACACAGGCATAATGGGTCTTCTTCAGAGCAAGTTGCCTGTGCTTTTATCCACTGTGCAGGTACAAAGGAGCTTTGATAGTCCAAAGTACATATTTGTACCATTTCAGTCTAAGCTAAAGGTATGGTTAGTGCAATCAGTTAGAGAGCAAATGGATCGGGGAGCCTGGATGTCGCAGCCGAACAAAGCACTCACCCACCACCACAGATACCTGAGGTAGACGCCAGACAGCAGTGCTTATCGGTTGACCCCATCAAACACAATCAGTTGGTGGGAAGCCAGTTAGGGATCATGTCCGTGTTGCAGAGCTAGCAACCCCTACTGACTGCTTTGCACACACTTTTTTCTCTTTCCATTGCCAATATTTTGAAATGTCTTACTTTCTACAATATCTGTGCCTGTCAGTCATGGTGTGGTTAAGCTTAGGGAAAGATTGTGGTTAAGACAAATAACCAAATGTGTGGTTAGGTTTAGACAGCTGAGAGATTAAGGAAAGGTTGTGCACTGAACATTTGTGTTGTGTTGGTGCATAATCGTCCAATATGAATTTAGTTCAGGCTGAAGGACTGCAGATGAAGCTCTTGTAAATCTGTGAGAAAGAATGAATGAATGCACTAAGCTGGAGGATGTTTTTCAGCATTGCCTAACCTTACAAGTTCTATTTTAAAGGAACATTTTGGTCCCTCCATGTACATAACTGTTCTTTTGAAGGTAACAATAAGCAGCTCACAAAAGTCACTTGCAGGAAAGGCTACCGCATATATGGTTGCTGCAGCAACCAGCTTTTGTCCTCCAGAAGGTACAATTCTGCTGTACTTTTTTCTATGACGGTGAATTATCCAAATCCTGATTCATATAAATGGACCCTTTGTATTAAATAACTATGTCAGATTTGCCACCATTCAGAGATTTTCACAGCCAAGCATACAATCTCTATCTTAGCTGTGACGCAGGGTGAGATGGGTACTGATGTGTGTTCACAGAATCTCATCACACATGCCGTTCCACCTCAGCTCTGCTTGTCTCTCCTTTAGTATTGCTCTGATTGGGCCTCTAAATTGGATTCCAGAGCGGTTCTTTCATTTTTATGCTGTTTTGTGTTTGTGCACCCTCCCCTACCCCTCAAACTCACGCTCCACCTCTTACTCTATCTTTTTCAGCTTTTTCTGTTTGTGCAAACTCAGCTTTCGTTACAGTGAAAGGCTGACATTTCAGTAGACTGGGCTATTGTAAGACTTTGCCATGAAGTTCAGATGATGTGACAACAGAACACATTTTCTACCATTGTGTGGAATAATGCAGAGAACATATTTTCCAGAGTCCATGAGCAGTGAGTCCATAATTCTTACACTACAATATATGGTCATGACAATTGATGAACAAACTAACACACTCTGTGGTCAGCCTCAGTTGACTTAAATGAATATATTTATTCTGGGCCCAGGAAACAGACTCCACACAAGAGAAACAGCATAATCATTCCTTCCCCCACAAGTCCAATTAGAACAAACTGCAATGAGGACAAGGTCATAATTAGGCTCTTAGCTCCACTGAGCATAGTTTACAATAAGCATATCACAGACACTGAGACACTGTGATCTTCATGACTGGACAGTCTGTATTGAAAGATTACAAAGGCCCAACACAAGCAAATTCGACTGCAGCCCCCTCTTTTTGATCATGAGATCAACATCAAACAAAACTATGTATCCTACAGATGGCCTATGGGTTCCATCTAGCATGCATACAACAATAGTGGCCACATTCACAGTATTACCAAGCAGTTAAGGTCCCTGACAGAGGTCATAAGTCAAACAGTAGGCACACATTTGGCCAAATGTGTTTTGCTAGTCTATCTAGTGCAAACATGGGAAAACCTCAAGATGAGAGGAAGAGGGATAAACCCCTAAATGCCTCTAAATGCAATGTATAAGTCACATAAACATAAGTCAGTTCACTTGAATGGGTAAATACACTGATAAAGCATGATTGCAAAAGGATTTTTTCTAATAGCAAACATTCCATTAATCATTCATTAGCTGACTTCAAAGCATAAATGAAAGGGAACCAAGCAGAACAACATTCACAGTCTTATAGCCAAGTACAAACATCTCAGTTGATTGTGATTAATTCTTTTAAGTAAAATTAATTCAGATTGTAAATACAACAACCCCAAACCCCTTTAAGAACCATCAGATAACGAAATGGAAGCACCAGTGACAGTGTACCAGCTCAGAAGAAATGGGGGGAGTTTGGTTGAAAGAAGCTGATACGATATTTTATTACTGCCTCTCAAAAATCCCACCATGATAGTAACCTCTCTGTTAGCTGGAGAAACTGTGGAAACCACCACCATATTTTTCTGGGACTTCCCTGTCATCAGAGGCTGTTGGAAGAAAATACACAATGCCCTACAAGACATTTTTGAATGTGAAATGCCTCTAGAAATTAATTAATTAATTATATGTTGGATATATACCTCTGGAGTGGTTGAAAAGAGATGAATATTTAATGAATTTATTGCTGGTGGCTTACCAGGAAATGGTTATCACGAGAGAGCCCAACTTTAAATGCATGGAGGGAAATTTCAATGGACAAACAGGGTGTGAAGCATGCATATTCAAAGGGACTTTCATAGGTGCTGGATGCACACACTGGGCTAATAGCTTCCAGCGTTTACTAAAATTGCTGGGACCTGGCAATTACAATGGACATTTATAAAAAAAGAGAAGATACCAGCATTTGTCAGTCATAAATTGGAACAATTTACAGCATACTGGGGAAAACATAAGGTAAGATATCACTCTGGTGTTCCTACCTGTCTCTTGTTGTTCTTATATGTGGACATTATGGACAAACATACAACAAATTTGTGCAGTTGCTATCTGCTGGTTTAGAGACTCAAACAATCTCAATGCACATAATTAATTCCAATAGTCATCCTACAGAAGAAAATGATTGACAAATCAATGTGGTACAAGCCCAAACACTGTTATGATAACAGAATAGGAAATCAACAGCATCTCATATGGCGCAACAATAAAATCTAAGTCCTTATAGGTTTGATGCGTGGACTGCCAAAGAGCCTCTTAGGGCGAATAGAGGTTATTCTGCCCTTCTGACATCACACCCGAGACTAGCCTCTACACTAAATCTTACAGCTAGTTTTCTCAGGTTGTCTCGTTGCAACAAGGTTGGGAGTGGCTAGAATTTACATGTAACTTAGCTGAATCATAAAATCTACTTTGCTAAGTATGTTGCCATCTTCTGATGGCCAGTGATAATTGTTGTCTTTTATTGTGAAGTCTCTGACTTCTTACACCAGTGCTGCTGTCCTTGCACCCTGGTTCATGTGTGAAAAGAATAAGTCTCTTTGAGGAAAGCATGCACACTGTGGTGACTGTCTTCCAGGAGGACATAGATAACATTACCTGGAGAATGAAAGTTGCACACAGTCTCTCAGGCTATTCTGTCAGTTTGTACTGTACATGCCCTCCTTTCCCTTGCTTAAATCTTTTTGGGACCTTGTTGGAAGGATCAGTTCTGCTCTCCTTTCCACCTTTAGGGTAGTCCTTGTGGTCAGCAGCACCTGGTTTAGTCCTTCCCACCTAGAACACAGAGAAACTTTTATAAACACAAAGTCTTTGTGCAAACCTGCGAGTGAAACTTTCTCTGCATGTTAGTTAGAGCTATGGATGGTGGTCGGGTTTGCTCCTGTGGACGTAGGTCATCAGCACTTGATGACATGTGGTTCTGTTAGCTACACTTCTGATTTTATATATATATATATTAGTATAGCACTAAAGGCAAAGCATCTGGCCATTTCAAACCTGTTGTACGCATCATTTTTGTTAGCCTTTCTGGCCTTGCTGGCCCTTGATTGTGCCATTCATTCCCTCTACCTGTCCTGAGCTGTGACAGTGCTAAAAAATATACAACTTCTGATCTATCGCTTATACTTTGCCCAGCTGTTATCAAGTTGTGGCATTTTCTTTTCTCGTGGCAAATGTGTCAACCCACTTTGAGAACATACCTCCAATAATATAACCTGGAGATATTTATATCTATTTATATATATATATATATGGAGGCATCTGTAGAAAGTCTTTTTGTATATATGCCAATAGACCTGATGGTGGTGGGTTGTCATGCTTTACTGTTTCCTGCTCTGGAGTGAACCATCAGGTTCGGATCACATGACTAATCCCTCCTTTTCCTACATGTGTGGCCCCTGGGCAGGGCTGGACAGAATGGTGACTTTGCAGCCTGATCTATGAACAGCTGTCACATGCTGGGTGGCGCAAGTGTGCAGAATATGCTAAACAACATCAAGAACAAAACTTTACACATGACATAGCCCATCACAATGGGGGCTGACTTTTCAATTAAGAAAGCTGTAGCAGCAACAGCTTTCAAACAAGCTGGCATTCCCTGCACTACAGGAGGCAGCGCAGAAGAACAAAAAGCCACAGGGCAGTGATGAGAACCATGTTTCTGAACCAAAATGCCAGAGGTGAAGTCATCCTTCTCATGCAGGTAAAAAGGCAAGTTTTAGTATGTCTGGCCCAAGGGTGGTGCAGATGTTAGAGCAGCCTTCAAGTCTCTGAATGCAGCTGTCATATGTTCAGTCCACTGAATAGTGTCAGGCGCAGAGTTCAGAGTGGCAGCGTGAAAGACAGACAGTGTCCAAGTGTGGCAATTATCAGCCATACTTATCAGTCACGCCCAAGAAAGAGCACATTCCTGTTTTTGTGCGTGGAGGGGAGATGGCACTGTGGACAATGTACCCCAAGTTTGGCTGACAAAACCGCATCTTGGCAAGCGATGTCCTATTACATTGCTCTGGCATACTGTATATCTCAATCAATTTGCAGAAACTCTGGACAGTTCTCTGCCATACTGACTCTCAAAGGTAAAACTAAAGAGAAACTGGCATTCATGAAGCAATGAGATAGAAAAGAAGGCTGAACACATGGCTGCGACTGCATCGAATTAACATCAGGCACAATGGGTGTTGTAAGAGCAATAATAGCATTAATTGATTTTCAGATCTTGCACAAAGCAGTATTCTCCAGGTCAGTTGATATCAGGGATCAGTGAAATAAGTCCATTAGAGCTTAAAGTAAGATCTCTCTGTTTGCATTTTTACCAAGTTAAACTTAAATAAAACCTGGATTAAGTTTTTCCTCTATTTCATTCTATCCTTTTAAACCCTATAAATCAGTCTTTTATAATGTGTCTCTTTTCTTAGTGCCTCTGTGTTTTATACTTTAGCATTTTGGATTGCCTTGTTGTTAAAAGGTGCTATACAATTAAACTCACCTTGTCTAATAAAGGGGCTTGAAGCTGGAGTTAAAACACCCTGCTCAGGAAAAGAATCAGTCTGTGAAATCAATGACAGCCTCAATACCTACTCCTTGTGATAAATTATATTGTTGAATTTGTGCCAACACAAGGAGCTCTGTGTGTGTGTGGGTGTGTGTGTGTGTTTGTGTGCGTCATAATGAAAGAAACTTCATTGTCATACAGATAGTCTCTAAGGTTGGAGCTGATTTAGTTTGACCATTTAGCCTCAACGGGGAAGACAAATGATCCGATTGAACTGGCCACCAATATACAGTACAGTAGGTTTTTTTTACAACACAGCTGAGTGTCCTCAAACTATTCTTCATCAAGCGTACAGTTCAGTCAGTGCACATAAAGCATCTCTCCCCAACAGCCTCACAGGAGCGTGGGAAGAAATAAAAAACTATTCTATTGAATGAGACTGTTGATAAACTTGCCCCAGAGTCATTCAGCATAAATATTCTCTTCCCATTAACAACAACATCTCATCTCTGGCCCAATGCATCATTCTACCAGGTTTATATTTATCCCTTCTCTTTTCTCTGTGTATGTGTTTCTTTGCAGGCTGATTGGATGAAGGTTGTCTGAGAGGCTGCTTCTGTTGTGCCCCTCCCTCTCCTGTTGCCGGAGCAGAGAGGGAGGGCTCCTCTCCTTTCTTATTTTTTTCTCTTTTCGGTCTCTTTTTTTTTTCATGTAAATCATGCCATATTTTTCCAAACACACAAGTTGTGTGTGTCTCCCCTACAGAATTTTTATCTGCCAGAATGGTGGAATATAGTTGAGCACTTAAGAACAATTTTGTACAATTTTCAGGTACTTGTACGGTACTAGAATATTTTCTCTATGAGACACTTGACACTTCCACTTCACTGCATTTTAGAGGGAAATATTGTAGTTTTTACACCGCCACATTTATCTGACAGCTGTAGTTACAAGATGCTTTACAGTGCTATAAAATATAAAGCCTTGCAGTGAGTTGCTACTGTACCTAACTATATACACAAGTAGAGCTGAAGTGATTCGTTGATTAAATTAATGGCAACTATTTTAATAACCAACATTCTTCTTGGAGAAATGCCAAGTATTTCACATTTCTCAAATGTGAGAATTTCATGCTTTTCTTTTTCATCATTTCAATTAATTTTTAAGAATTTCGAGGTTTGGATTGTTGGTTTTACCAAGCAAAGCATTGTGAAGGTGTCACTGTTTTCCGATTTTTCAAAAGCTGCCGCATGTTCTACAAATCAGAAGAATTCACTGGTTGTCTTGGATCAAGGCCAGGATTTGGATTTCATCATACTGAAACAACTCACATTATTTTATTATTTTATTCCTTCAGAAATTAAATGTTGTCTAATTTTCCATACATGAGTGAGGCTGTGATTCAGCTTCAGCCTGGCCTGAATTGTTCCCCTTTATCAGCTCTGTTTTCGTCTGCAAGTAGCCTAAAGGCAGAGCTCCAGCACGACTATAAGCACTTATTTTCTGAATTTTTTAGTCTTATCTCAGTTTTTTCTTTCCTTTTAAAAGACCTCAACAACAAACAATTGAATCTCCTGACCGGACTGTACAATATGGTTTAAATACATCTCATCTTTTGGATATTTTCCAATATTGAAAAAAAAAAATTTAAACTTCTCAGTCAAAATATATTATTGATCAACCCTGAAGCAAATAATTACAGACAAGACTGTTAAAACCACACTAGTCTAAGACTGAAACCTTATGAATTTCAAATAGAGTTGAAATAGGCCTGATATTGAAACCAGAACAAAACAACAGCTGAACAGTCTCAGCTTCAACCCACACACAATACTTTCCAAGCCTGTTATCTCAGAGTTAACATAATATTACCTAAAAAAAAATCACTTAAGAAAACACTGGTTTTAAACATTCATTAGGAACTCATCAGCAGTATGGCAAACAAAGTCTGGTAATTTTCCTCCAGTTCCAGGCTCATTTGGCACAGATTAATTACATCCATAAGCCTACACATGCAGAGACCTCTCACTGATAATATGCTCTTAAACTGCCAGCATATCATTTCCCAGACTACAAAGCCAGAAAATAGGGTCACAACTACACACTACAAAATATGAAGCTGATCATCACCACAGAGGACACATCAGCTAATTTAACAAACACTCCCACACGCCGCTCTCTTCGCTTTCTCTCATGATTCTTTGGTGTGGGTGCTTTGATATTTTGGACCCTTTAAATTCTTCCCACTCTGATTCTTGGAGCTGTCGGACCCTTTGATCGGCCATAACTGACTTACAGATCTGCAGTGACGGGTGACAACTGGAAAATTATCCATCAGTTTGATGGAGGCTTTGCGGAGTTATTTAAATTTGTGACTTCAGTAACTATGGTAAGCTGTGGTCTCTCACCTGCTCTCACCATTTTTGTAACCCCACCCAGTCTCTCTTAGACTTGTTACTAATCTGTTACATACCAGAATTACTCAAATAAAACACTTTTCTTTTTCTGATCGGCACACTGGGTAAGACATGTCCAGCTGTTTTCGGATCCTGCTTACATCGCCAAATTGATGAATAAAACAACACACTCTGGCCAGTCACTATTGACCAAATAAATGTATTTATTCTGGGAGCAGAAAACAGACTTCACATATGAGAAACATCACAGACTCTTCTTTACCATTCCTTCCACCACCAGCATATTATACCAAACTGCAATGAGGACAAGGTCATTGTAAGCTCTTCTCAGAATAACAAATTTCACTATGCACACTTTACAATAAGCATGTCGCAGACACTGAGACACTGCAGTCTTCTCCACTGGACATCAAAGGTTACAGCGACCCTGATGAGTTATTACAAGAGTGATTCAGGAACCATTCACAGACATTTCACTAAATCCTACCACATCAACTAACCATTAAACACACTTTACTCAAGCGATATCTCATCACTTCATCTATATGAACCCTCCTGTGATTAATATACAACATAAAATGCATCAGAGGTAACCACAGGAAGAAATTACAGTAGTAAAACCTTTTACATATAGCACAGTGTGTAGCGTTGCATCAAATTTGAGTAATAGCGTTCCCTGTTTTTATTTTGCTTCCGTAGGTCACTTGTCTCATACAGTGGGACTAATGTGTCGCTTACAGGGGATCTGGGCATTTATAACTCACAACAGCACAGTGGTTAGAAGATTCTATCTCAGGCACGATTTCAACATGTGCCAGCAGAGCACCTTGGTGTATGTCAAACATCAGCGTAAACACAGGCCAAACTATCAGATATCCACTTGTTCCTTGATGTTTTTGGCATATCATCTCACATGTCCTTTCAAAAAGGAAATGAATTAAGGAATGGCAAAATGACATAATCCCTATGTTAATATACAATGTAAGTATAACTGAAATGTTCCTCTGCCATTCACACACCCCCACACCAACACAAAGCTTTCACAAATCTGAATGTTTCAAAACCTATGGTGGTGCTAAATCTAGCACTCGATGCCTTTTTTTAAATCCATATGTGCCAGGTCTCCCACATACAGATACTTTATTACGCTTGCATCTTTTTGGGCAGCCGCCAGCCCACAGCCCACTGCATGGAGAGGCAGAGTCAAAGATTTTATTGTTTTTTGGAGGAGGGAGAGCGTGGAGGTAGGTGATGAGTGGGGTCACCAGCTGAAAAAAGCCAAACAGCCTGTCATGTTGCTCTCGCCTTCACCACTCTGCTTCCACTGCACGTTTCTCTTGCACCAGTACGGTGCTCACGCATACATGGGCATAAATTCTTGAATATATAAATCCACATGCGGCAAATAAAAACTAATATACAGACTGTTTGCATGCATCCATGAACACATAGGCGAGGCCTTGCATATGTATGCACTTGTACATAGCAAAACAGTAAATAAAGAAATCTAAAGAGTTCTAAAGCGATTGGCTTTAGATTTATGTATATCATGAATTATGGATTTATGTATATGTGTTGTTTATGATATCAATGATGTGAAGTGTTTTACCAAGAAAGTGCAAGAAATCAATGCACTTTCTCTGACTCCGAACTTTTAAGTTTGATTTGAGTCTCAACCTTTGGATCTGGACTCCATGCGGGACACTCAACATTAAGATCGCATTACTGGAGATTTCTAAAAATGCGTCTAACCATGAGGCAAATACAACATGTCCAGGCAGCGCAAATGCGCCCAAAGTGAATGGAAAGATGTAAACTGAAGCAGAATTGCTTTAGGCTGTGCAAGACGAGGGAAAGACCTCAGTCTCTCAGTCAGCCTTGTACATCTACCTGGGATCTGGACTACAGGGTTCTTCCATTGATTTGCTGCTGGGGGAAATGGCTTCACTCTAAAGGTGATATGGATGATAGTGAGGCGACTGAGCTTCCTCATTCTGAGCACCATGCTCACAGGGAAAAATACAGTTATATCTGAGTCCTGATCTCCTGCAGCAGTGCAATAAACAGAGGGTGAAACCTGTAAATAAAATCTACATGCTCCTGCAGCAGCTGCTTGTCATCAGGTTACTCCTCCCTCTCTGCAGGAAATAAAATACCTCATTGCTTGTGTCGGGTGAATATTGTGGCTCACAACACTGGGTTGCCTCTTGGCTTGGACCACTTTCTGTACATGACAGTGTTATAGACAACACAGAGAGATCCTGCTCACAGCTCCCACTGCTTCACTAGCCCGTTTGGATTTGTTTTGGCTGATGCCACTTGGTGTTTCCAGTCTACAGAGTACAAAGTATGTTGTTGGTACAACACTCTGTTACCACTGACTCACTCTGAAAGCTCCAATCTTCTCAGCTGGTGTCTCAGCAGTCTGTGGCAGCAGAGCTACAGTTCCCTCATAGAACCAGAAGCAGAGTCCAGAAGCACAGGAGGGAAAGTTACATGACGAAAGTTATGAAGAAATCCTGTCCAGCAGCAGAAGGAGTGACCTGGCATCATCCCAGTTTTCTTATTGTGCATTTGCACTGTTCAGCATGAGCCCTGCTCGGAGAAGGCTGGAAACCATTACCATTCATCATAGGAAGATCGGATAACTCAAACATCCCACTACGCCTGGGGGGTTTTAAGGAGCGCTATGCTCAGTGCGCACTGTTTTCCTGCCTCCCACTTTTATACGTAGGAATGTGTGAGGAGAGGTGTCAGTCATGTTTTCTGAGACTACCTCTGCTACGATGTTACCAAGCACCAGCATGTCCACCATTGGCTTTTGTTAATTCCTTTTACACACTGTGATCCTTATTGTAGGGATCATGAAGTGAAGATAATTGTAAGCTCAATCAGGAAGATGATCTTTATGTCTCATTCATTCACAATTCTCTCTTGCTCTCTCCCTCTCTCACCCCACTTTTTGTAATCAGCTGACTTCAGGTATTTTCGCTAACCAATCAGACTTCGCCACGATCAACCAGCCAAACACGTCGTCGCTGTCAAACTTTAAAATCTGTTCTCCTGTCTTCTGCTGTCAGCTGTCATTTCAGTGCGTATTGCTGCGACCCCCCTCCACCCCATTCACCTCCAGTCTTCACATCCGGTGCCAGGTCGAGCTCCACCACTACACTTCACATCACATCACCACTCCAGCATTCTCTTCTTCCCGTCGCCCCCACCAGTGTGTAGATCCTGGATGGTTCCCTATACCTCGCACAGCCTCACCCCCTATCAAACATGATGACATCACGACGGGGTCTAATCGCTCTCACATCTCTCACTTTTCCTCTCTTGTTTTGCACAGGGCAATAAAAGTTTATTTGTTGACTCAGAATGAAGTCTCTCCTAACTGAGCTGATTTTACACATGAAGATAAATGTATTCGTCAGGAGCACTACAAAAACAGTTTGTATTTCTCCCCTTTCCTCCATTCATCAGACTTGTGTCAGTCTGCCAAAGCCTTAAATAATATCACATTAAAGCTAGAACACCATCCTGAGCAGAATGTGAAACGTGAACCTGAGCAAATAATGTCAAATTGATAGTGGTGATGATAATCCCATTTCAGATCTCATTTGAAACATTTAAAGCCACTTAGAGATCATGAAACAATGAATTCCACCACGGTAGTGCTGCCAAAATTATGATTCATGGGAGACCACCTCATATTTAATGTTTTTTAATCATGTTTACTGGTTGCTGGTGCAGAATTCTCCAGGTGTGTAATTGTAATTCTGTGTCTCTTCCAGGTCCTGAGCAGAATCTATTTCATGTCTAATAAACACCTGCCACAAGATTTGATAAAAACCATCTCAACTAAACCTTTCTAATTAAGAAGCATTGCATTTTGCTTCTCCAGATCAGATTCCCATTCATTTCTGCTGTTGGTCAGTGGTTGTGGAAACTGTGCCATCTTCCTCCCAGAGCACATTTCTTGCCCATGACAGCTCCTCTCTGGGGGAATGACACTCATTCTAGTCCAGTGGAGTGAGAGCAGAGTCTACAATACACTTCTCACACAGCGGTAAAGCAGACTATACACCAGGGCAAAAGAGACTAGCGCCTCACCTTTACTTGACCTTGTATGGACTAAGTTTCTCTCAGCAGGCAGCAACCGGGTGCTGCTGCTCCGAAAAGTAATACTCAGTCAGAGCTGGTACACAGCCACGGCAGCCCCTCAGCAGCAGACTGTCAACACTGGACAACTCTGATACAGACAATGACACACACATCCCCTCAGGGCGGCTGAATGATATCACATGTCGGGTTCAGATACAGGTGACAGTCTGTTATAAGTAACTAAATGATTATAATACAGTGGTTGTATAAGCACTGACCTGTGAATAAATGAAACATCATAAAAGTACAGCAATTAAGGGAATCATTTATCACCTCCAGACAGCCTCTTTATGAAACTATAACCGGTAAAATAAATTGTCGATTAACTGCCCAGAGATCAAACTGATCTATGATTATTTCACAATAGAAATGTAATTCTGTGGAAGAGTTTCTACACGCCACACGAGTGCCCTTTTTGACTTTCAAAAGACAGGGCTCCAGGCAAAGGTAATTCATGCCAGAGAAGAAAAGAAGGAAACCTTTGTGCAGGCAGCAGAAAGTATTCTGTGGCTCACAGCCTACTTTACCCCCTCATCACACACACTGAGGCTTCATTTTACTGGGGCACAAATCGCCCATGAACAATTCTATATTCCATAATAGGGACATAACTGGTCTGTAACATATGAACTGTACATTATGATTGATTGTGTAAAATTATCAGCATTCACCCAGTCTTTGTCTGCTTTACCCCTATTCAGGAAAATCAGAGCCATTTATCAGCATGCTTGGAGCAAAAGGAAAGACTGACAGTCGATCGCAGAGCACACATTTACATTCAAAGCTACACCTGTTGATACATAAATGCAGCGAGAAGAAAACTTCACAAGCCCCGAGCATTCTTGTTGTGAGGCAGTCTCTGCACAACTCCGCGAGCTCTCATGAAATCAAATACATCATTGTCAGTTCACAGACATACAGATTATTGCTTGGTTACGTATGTACGTTCACATTTAGATGCAGTATTGTTTTGTCACTAATAGGCTTTCTAAGGGGAATGCGTGTTGAAGCTTATGAAATGACATTATTGTGACAGAATGCGAATCAGACTGCTACATACAGATGTATGTTTTCTCTTTAGGGCTGTGAGCTTGTATGCCATACTTTAAATGGGAGCAAAATTCTTTCACACTCAGCCTTTTTTTTTTTTTTGGTGTAAATCTCCTCTACTTGTGCCTGAGGTGAGGAACAGAGAATTTAAATGTTCAGCGAAAAAAGGATATAGAGCTGGAACATTACACAAGGTTGTAGAAATGAGGCAGGATCCTCCAGGCGCTTGGTAATGTTCTGACCCCAATGTAAATCCATCAGTGCCATTTGGCTAATGAACTGATCTATGATTTACACTGTCAGTGGAGCTCGTTTCCTGCCGCTGCCTCTCGCAAAGTGCTGACAGCGCCTCTCTGTATTCGGCAGACCCTTTGTGTTATTGTGAGTAAGCTGATTTGTGTTATTCATCTTAAATCCCTGATCCAGTCTGGTTGTCAGTTGATAACTTTGGGTCACAGATACATACACACATACACAAGGAGAAGAAATACTTTGGGGGAGAAGTTTTATCACATAAAACCAATTACTGAGCATTTCTGGGTCTGTGTGTTTGAATACAGAGCTTGTGCTTACGTACATAATTCATGATGCATAATCGAGATGCCTTATGTAGCACATACAGTATTAACAACAATATCCAAATGTATATAGCACTTTTTCAAACTTTACTATTAGTATTATTACAGTAGATTTATTGAGTGACCATTAAGGGCAAAAAAGTTTTGTTCTTTAAAATCTTAATTTCCATTGGCAAAACAAATCCCTGTGAGCTCCTTGGTCTCTGCTCAAGTGATCACAAGGTGTGATGGGAGACAGCAAGAGCAGTGGGACATCTGCAGCCTAAAGTGAACATCCTGAGGTTTAATGAGGCTTAATGTTGCAGATGCATGTCTCCTGCTGAGTGATGCCCACCTAACACATCCTGGCACCTTTACAGGAAATGGGATTAACCAGTGGGAAAAGAGGAAAATGGGAGTGGAAAAGGTAGGCCTACTTAAATATTGTAGAAAGCATACACTAGGTTTTCTGCTTCTTTTTGAGCAAAACCCAGAGAAATCTCAACATGAACAGTGACAACAGTCAATAAATTAAAAAGTGACATCAAGTGTCTTCAGTATGAGGTGTTTTTTTTTTTTTTAATGATCTACAGTGCTGCTGTTATGGTAACCAGATAAGACTATACGCTATTGGAGCAAATTTGTGGAACTTTTTGTCCAGTCTGCATATAGAAACCCTCAACACCAAGTGTATCAACTGTGCAGATGTTAGCTGTAAGCTAGTTAGCAATGTAGACTAACTAGAGTTTTAATCCGTAGAAACTATGGCTCTTCCTGTTATATCTTCCTCCTTTCCTTTTTGCGTTTGGAGTTGATTCATAAGACTCTGGACAGAGGCAAATAGTTTGGCAAATATGAAACTTTGTCAACATGTGCAGATGTGTTTTCGTCTCACTTCACATAGCCCTGGGAGAATTTGCATCTAGTCTCTACACTGACTTCACCTGCAATCACATCACATCTTAATTTCGACTCACTGAACACACCTCCAAGGAAAAATCCAGTTTATTACAACTTGGGTTTTACTTCCGTAGTTTTGTCATCGCAGTTACCAAAGTAAGAGCTAAAATACAGTGACCAGTTGTCACCAGTTTTCAAGCTGAGTGTCCTGAGTCCACACAAATATCTGTAAAAAACTTTAATGTCCCTGTGTTCGATATTCATTACCAACTTCCCGCTTTTCCCCGCAATCAACATAACTTATAATATTATACTTGTTTTCATTACTTACATAAGTAATGTAATACGTTACTAATATAAACATTACACCATCCGTCTGATTTCAACACTGATTGGGTGGTATGTGTGTCAATCAATCAATGTGTCGTTGTCAAGGCTGTTGCTAGCCTATGAGTCACAGGCAAGTGTCATAGGCTATGACGCTGGATAGCTCTTTGTGATAGAACCTGTCAGTATGAGAACTGTTAACTGTCATGCAGAAACAGTCAAGTCTTTTATGAAGCACTCCAGGAGGTTTACTCTTTCCTTTGTAGGGTACCAGGCAATGAAAATGCTGCGTTCATGGCATCTATGAGGTTGAAAGCTTGGTAGGTGTGCTAGAGGCTGAGATAATTGTTCCCCATTCTGATGAAAATGTCTACCGTGAGTGTTTAAGTGCATGTGCATGTGAATGTGAATGAACGTGTGGTATACTTTATGGTTTGGAGGGTGGAATTTACGGTCACCCTAACCAAGTACCATCTTGCAGGTCACACAAGCCTTGGCATTGTCACATCTTGGCTACTGCCCAACAAAATCCACCTTGTTTAACCAACAAACAAACAAACAAACAAACAAACAACAACAAAACATTCAGATGGTCACATAACAAACTATTGGAATACATGTGCCTACTGTGTAAAGCCAGAAAATAAAAATCATTTAATCTGGAGAAAAAAAACTCAAAGTGAGTGCACCTGAAATGCAGATGATAATCCCTTATGGCACAGGAAAAGTATAGGCACATACAACTACAGCAGGTGTATAGGTCAAAGGTGAACCAGGAGGTCGGTCTGTAAACTGAAGGTTTTTTAAAACCCTACTGCTCATGGTTTTTGTGCTGTCAGATTTCTTAATGATGAACTGCATTATCTCAGAAACTATTAGTATTACTAATGGGAGGGTGCCTAATTGGTCTATGGATAATGCGCATACAACATAAACACCATACCCATGGTCTGATTCCAGTCAGTTTCCTTCTTCCCATGTTTCCTGTTTCTCTACATTGCTGACTAAAGAAAAATACATAAAATAAAATAGATAAAAAATGTAAGTCTTACCAGTAGAGAGCTGAAGTGAAACCAGCACTACTGCATTCTGAAATAAGAAAACCTCTTCCAAAATCCCACTGACATTTGTAACAATGTCAAACTGAACAAAATGTCAGGGCTTGGAACAGAGCATTTCTCAACAGTATGTCAAGTGAATTCTTTCGTATGTCTAGATGAGGACGGTATTTTCTTGAAAAAATGAAAAAAAAAAAAAAATCATTGGTCATAAAATGTTTCTGTTTTTTTTTTTTGGCCTTTAACAAACGCCATTTCCCATAAGACTTAGACTTTCGGGTGTATGGGCCAGACTTGGACCGAGGACCTGTGAGGCATGCGTTCGGCCAGAAGTTTCATTTTGCTGTCTGGGAGAGTAGCAGCAGGACAGAGAGGAGAGAACCATGTCAGATTGCTTTATGTAAATAAACAAAATCAAGTTGACAGGATGACATAAGTGGCTGAGTCTGTAAATTTTCATGGAAGCTGTAGCAATGATTGTTTAACTTTGCTCTAATGGATGGTCATTTGTCTCAGAATATGGACAGCAACCCTCAGGAATTTTTTTTGGAACAGAGGTTAGCCCAGACGAACTGCACGACTTCAGGTCTTTACAGGAAAAATGCACAAAACTATGAACATAAACACAAACCGGAATAATCCTTTAAGTTTGAATTCAAGAGGATTTGAGTCTTCTCCCTATCGTTTTTGTTATAAGAGACTGCCTTCCTCCCACATGTTAAATTATTTTTTTCAAATATACACTTTGTAATTCAATTTCAGTATATTTTTGAATGGCAAGTGCAAGCTCAGGGCCAACATCAATAATTCCAGCTCCCCGCTTTCCCAAGGTAGAGAGAGAGAGCTGTGTGTGTTTCCATATGATATTGTCCTCAGGTCTGATTTTATGTGGTATTTCTCTTATTGATCGTTTCGTTTTTACCCACAGAAACACAGCAATGAAAGTTAATGATGTGTGCCTGGTCTTCCTACAACACTATTAATTATTTTTAGACCGTGTGGGGCGAGGTCGTGGTGTGAAAGGACACTGCTCCAGTTTAATAAAGTACATTCAGAAAGTATTCAGACCCTTTCATTTTTTTCACATTTTGATATGTTGCAGCCTTATATCATTTAAATTCATTTTTACCTTCATCAATTTACACTCAATATCCCATAATGACAAAGCAAAGACAGAATCTTTTAATTTTTTCGAAAATATATTACAAAGGAAAAACTGAAATATCGCAAAATATCACATTGACATAAATATTCAGACCCTTTTCTGTGAGACTTGAAATTTAACTTAGGTTCCCTCCATTTCTCTCGATCATCTTTGAAATGTTTGTACACCTTGATTGGAGTCCACCTGTGGTAAATTGAATGGACATGGTTTGGAAAGGCACACACCCATCTATATAAGGTTTCACAGCTCACAATGCATTATGCATATCAGAGCAAAAACCAAGCCCTGAGGTGGAAGGAAATTCCTGCAGAGCTCAGAGACAAGATTATGTTGAGGCACAGATCTGGGCAAGGCAACAAAAAAATTCTGCAAAATGGTAGAAGTTTGAAACAACCAGGACACTTCCTAGTGATGGCTTCCCGGCCAAACTAACCAACTGGCCTTAGTAAGAGAGGTGACCAAAAACCTGATGGTGAACCTGACTGATCTTCACATATCATGTGTGGAGATGGGAAAAACTTCAAGACAGACAACCATCACTGCAGCACTCCACAGATCTGGCTTTCATGGCAGAGTGGCCAGTGGACGCCTCTCCTTAGTGAAAGTTTGCAACAGGACAGTGACCCTTAGCACGCAGCCAAGTGACTTGGCTCTGTCAGTGTCCTTGAATGGCCTAGCCAGAGCCCTGAGTTGAACCGAGTCAAACATCTCTAGAAAGAGCTGAAAATGGCTGTCCACGGACAGTCCCCATCCAACCTGATAGAGCTTGAGAGGATCTGCAGAGAGGAATGGCAGAAAATCCCCCAAATCTAGGTGTGCAAAGCTTGTCACGTCACACCTAAGACTTAAGGTTGTAATCGCTGCAAAGGTGATTCAACTCAGTACTTAGCTGAAGCACTTAAGTACTGAGTAAAGGGTCTGAATACTTATGTGTATTGATTATTGTTTATTAGGACAAAACATTAACATAATGTATACACATGCTTTCACATTCATGCATAAACAAGTACAATTTAGATCACTTCCCCACCCCCTACCCCACCCACCCAACCCTAAATTAAAACAATAAATACATTACAAAAAGCAAACTACAATTTAAACAACCATATAAAACTTAATACATTTTTCGTAATAAGTATACACAAACAAATACTCATACCCATACACACTAACACACACAGACACACACACACAGACACACACAAACATACATACTAACACTTGCACTTGCTTTAAACTACATAGTTCATCAAATGAAAGAGAAGTTACTAGGTAGTTATTTTGCAGGCCTCTTTAGTGGCTTTTTAAAGCTCCCTTTACTTGTTGCTTAAGCAATAAAATATTAGTAGTAGTTTTTTTTTTCATTGCATTGGTTCTAAGTTGAGTGTCAGGATCCTATGAGTTTTCCTATTGTGTTCTGTTTGTTTCCCCTCCCTCTTGTGGGTGTGTTTGTTCCTTGTCTGTCTTTCCTATCTGTGTGTATGTATGTCTCTGGAATTGGGCGGAACATCTGCGTCTCCTGACACTGATTCCACATGCCTGCATCTCATCTCCGATCAAGCCACCTGCTCACCTGCAGGATAAAATCCTGGTTCTTTCATCCACTCCTCGCCAGATTGTCCGTTTACCACGTGTTCACCAGACTCCTGCTCCCTGTTCTAACTCTGTGCTTCCCTGTGGGCCCAGATAACTGCCTGGCTCAGCTCTGCTAAACTCAAGTGTACTGGTCTCAGTGTACTGGTTCAGGGATCCTGAACCCCTCAAGCCAACTTGCCCTGTTCCTGCCTCTGCTTCTGGATACCCCTGCGTGCTTCTGTCCCTTTTTGACAACCCTAAACTACAACCAGATAAGCTCCAGAACTCTCTTTACCTCTTTGTAAATAAAAGCCATCCTTACTTGCAAACGATACTCTGCCCCTGAGTCTGTGTCTGTACAGGTGGTCTCTAAACCCACGTTCTTTACAACATTGAGGAACTGTAAGATGTCCATTTGTAACCTTCTTCATGATCATGACTGAAAAATTCTTGATTACAGGTAGTAGGTTGTTTTGAAGCACACGTTTTCCTGATTAAAATTGGAGGACTGTTTTAATCAGTCATCCACTTTCAGCCAGGTATGATGGGTGTGCATTTGCTCTATACTTTACTATATACTTTACTCTCATGGAACACCTGAGAGCAAGATGTGCTGCTCTATTCTGCACTAACTGAAGCTTGGTTAGATGTTTATTTTCTGTGCTTGACCAAATTGCAGGTACTTGGTTAGGGGACCATATCTACCTTACGTTTGCTCACTTTCATCATCAAATAAATAATTGTAATATTTAATAATATATTTGTATCCCATCATCAGGATGGGGATTATTTTAGAGCTTATCATTACTGAGTGCACCTTTCAACACCATGGACACCAATGAATGCAACATTTTTGTTGCATGGTACCTTACGAAGAAAGGAGTAAGCCTCCTGGAGCTCTTCAGAAAAGACTGTCTATTGCTGTGTCTCAATTCGCATACTTCCATATTCACACTTGCTATTTTGAGTACATTAATGCAGTAAAATTATGGACATTTCTCAACCTCAACAACAGTCAAGGAAGGAAGACATGGTGGCCAAATTTCTAGGTCGCATGACATGGAAGACTCAAACAGGAAAGTAAACATTCATTTTCAGCTGGCAGGTAGGCGATAATTGTGGTCACATGTTGTGATCGTCATTTCCGGTGAGTAAACAACAGGGTCCGATTTGGGAAAACAGTAGCCTTTTGAAATACATGCACTACACCAGTGAGTATACAGTGTCCACAGTGTACCTTCTACATGTGAGTGTCTCCAATTTGAGACTCAGCATGTCTCCTCGGCATGACAGCCAACCGTTAGCATACTGACAGGTTCTTTCAGAAAGAGCTGCCAGCGTCATAGTCTATGACACCTTCCCATATCTTAACAGCCTTAACAATGACACATTGATTGACTTGTACTTCAGACCAATCAGTGTTGAATTCAGAGGCATGGTGTGTTGTTTATGTTTTTATATTGGGTGAGTTAATAATGAGTGTCATCATTCATCAAATCATCATTTTTATTTTAATTGTGGCCAAAACCAGAACAATTTGGCTGTGAATATTAATAACCAGGACATATATAGTGTTTTAGAGATTTGTTGGGATTCTAGACACCCAGTTTGAAACCAGTACAATCTTGGACAAACCAGGATGTCTGATCACCGTAGACTTGGTTTAAGAAAAGAGGAGCATCTTCCTGTAATAGATATTCCTCCTTCTTTCTGTCACAATAGTTATCCATAAGTGGTGACATCTAGAAGTTTAGCCTCAGTGACCTTCTTTGTATATTGATTCACACCTTAGAGTGACACTGTAGCCAAGAACAATGCATTTAGTCTTGGACTAATTCAAAACTAGATTGTTTCTGGTTACCCAGTCCAAAATCAATTTAATTTCATTTTCCCACAGAGCATTCAAGTCTGATGACGGATACACTGTGGAATCATTGGCAAACATAACTAAACTAGCTTTACTCAAAACAAGTGGCACATTCTTGGTATAAACAAAGAACAGCATTGGGCCGAGACAACTTCCCTGGGGGACCCCATACTCTACAGTCCTCACGATAGAAAACCTGCTATTTGTCAAGATGTGTGGTAAGTTGGACCCAAATGCAGTCAACTCTTGGGGAACGGTGCAGACAGGTTTATTAACAAAACGTGAACGTGACATGAACAGACATGATCAAAACTTGAACGTGACATGAACAGACATGAACAAACCCTGAACTAAACAGACGAACCGACAGAAAAAGGGAAGCACAAGGACTATATAGACAAGGGAGGCAAGGGTGATTGAACACAGGTGAAACACATTAGGGCGGGGCAGACAATCACCACAGACACAGGACCAAGACAGGAAGCAACACACTGACACACATGGAAACCTTATTACAAAATAAAACAGGAAGTGACAAAAACTCCAAAACAAAACTAACAAAAAGTGTCTGCCATAGCAAACCATGACACTATTAAAGTGAACTGTGTTCTTTTAAATAAGTAGCTCCTCATACAGTTAAGGGTCATCAAAGTATTAAAACCATAAGAAGCAAGTTTCATGAAGAGCATCTCATGGTCTATTAAATCAGAACTAGAACACAGAACTAAAATCCAGTAGCACAGCACCCACAATTCTTTTCCTGTCTATATCACTCAACCACTGATCAATGTGATCACTGATATGTCATTGTGATCTTTTGTTTTTCCTTTTTAATGAATATGCAAAAATTTCTATTTTATTCATTTAATCTTTGTCATTATGGAGTATTGAGTGTAGATTGATTTGGGAAGAAGAGAATTTAAACATTTAAGCATAAGCGTGCAACATAAAAGGTGAAGGAATCTGAATATTTTCGAGTCCACTGTAGACAGACATGCAGCAATGTGAATTGTAATAAAATATATGCGTGTGTATTGCTGTGACAATTGTATAACTCAGACAGATGGATCTGTGATGAGGAAGCGAGGGAATCTTAACTAAATTTGGAGTTAATCGCAGATGCTCTGCTGTCTGCCAAATCTCCGAATAGACCTGTCTAGGAGGGTGGGTGAGGGGTCCAGGTGAGTGTTGAGATTTAGTCTCTGGTGGCATGTCTTTTGCATGTTGAGATGGTGCTTTAGCAAGCTATCCTCACCTTTGCTGCGTCCTGCTGTCCTGTCACTTTCAACCCCAGTGCACTTCCAGCTGCAACGCCAGCATGTCTACCTTTACACACTCCCAGTTAGTCAAACACAGCTCCATGTTTCACATCAAAGCCTCAGGGATAAATGGTCCTAAGTGTCGACAATGGCTGTAATTTTATAAAGAAGGTGAGGAACTGTGTCCCTTTATTCAGCTAACCTGATTACAGGCCTTCTCTTTGCCTGTGTGAGTACACAGTGTAATCTAAAAGCAACACCTGGGCCACTAGGCGATGCAAAATAGACGGCATGCCAAAGTACTGGCACACCCCCAAAATATATTAAGGTGGGCTATTCAGGTCTGTCCTGACCTTGGGGAGATGTGCATACTGGTTTCTGCTCTTGGAGAAACAAGCTGAATACAGTCTTTTATTACAGAGTCACTGTGAAATGTGTAATGTATGTTAATCCAACTGGGACTGGGAAGAGGAGAACCAGGTTCTGAAGGGACAAAGTGATTGTGCCATGAGAGAAGGAAAAAGGAAAGAAAGAGAGAAAGAAAGAAAGAAAGAAAGAAAGAAAAAAATTGGTTCAAACAGGAGACTGAAGGAGACAAGAGAAGGGAGGAGACGTTGAGAAAATGATAGAAAGGTGACAGGCACATTCAGACAGACACAGCCAACAGAGGGGACAGACATGGAGAACCAGGGTAGACAGATGGAAAGACAAGGGCACATTCATACTGCAGCTGAAAAGCCTCCCATTTTGATTTTTTCAGATCTGATACTTTCTAGTCAATGTGATGCAAAGAGCAGCCTGACATCTAATGTTTTTTTTTGGTTTGAACCCAGGGATCACAGAAAATCAGGCTCTCATTCATGTGACAGGCATGCAACTTGACAGCACTGCCATAACGATATCACTAAAGTATGTAATTCACCTGAGAGGGATGACAAATGTTGTTGTCCATGCCTGCTTGGCTGAGCAAGCTTTAAAGCAAGGGTGGATAAATAGCACATGAATACTTTTAAATGAAAAGCTGAACATAAAAAATACAACACTCTTGCTTGATTCAGTACTCTGGGGTTTTTTGCTGCTACAGACCCGGTCAATTAATTAATTCCCGTGGAATGAAAAAATCCGTGGCGACGAACTTTGCATCACAAATTTGGACCATTGACCAATAGCTGTGACCAGTGCGGACCTTTGAGGGAACCGAGGACCAGAATGAACTACACAAAGGGGCTGTGGCTACTATGGATATACCACATAGCAGGAACTGTGATTGGTCATCCTGAACCACTTGTGCTTTCAACAGCAAGTTTGTTATATCAGTTGAGCTTCTTCAGAGAAATTGAAAAAATACCCAGAAGTGGATCACTGCTATCACAGTCAAGGGACGAATGTAAAAATAGTAATTGCACACCAGGTATGAGATTAGGCAAAATACAAGTGACCTGGTTGTAACTCCAGCTGTTTAGTGAATAGACCACCACTGCTCTACACCCTATTAGGAACACCTTACTAATAGTGTATAGGGTCTGCCTTTCTTCTCAAAACAGCTTTATTTCTCTGTCTCATGGATTCTACCAGATATTGTAAACTTTCCTCTCAGACTCTGCTCCATGTTGACATGACTGCATCACATGATTTCTGCAGATTTGTCAGCTGCACATTCTTGCTGCCAATCTCCTGTTCTACCATGTCCCAAAGATCTTCTGCTGGATTCAGATCTGCTGACTGGCATGCTGGGCTATCATGCTGGACGTAGCCATTTGATGATGGTAAATTGCGGCTGTAAAGGGATGCACATAATCAGCAACAATACTCAGATAGGCTGTGGCATTCAAACAATGACTGAATTGTATTAAGGGGCCAAAAGTGTGCCAGGAAAACATACCCCACACCATTACATCTCCACCAGCCTGGACAGTTGACACAAGGAAGGTTGGGTCCATGGATTTATGCTGTTGATGCCAAACTCTGAACCTACCATTTGACACCTCAGCAGAAATCCAGATTCATCAGATTGGGTTTTTCCAGTCTTCAACTGTCCAAGTCACGGTGAGTCTGTGTCAACTGCAGCCTCACATTTCTTTTTGTGGCTGACAGGAGTGGAACCCGACATGGTCTTCTGCTGTTGTTGCTCATCCACCTCATGGTTTGACATGTTCATTCTGAGATGCTTTTCTGCTCACCACTGTTGTAAAAAGTAGTTATCTGAGTTCTGTCAACACCAACCAATCTGGCCATTTTCCTCTGACTTCTCTCATCAACAGGATGTTTCAATCCACAGATGTTTTTTTGTTTTTCACACCATTCTGAGTATAAACTCTAGACACTGTTGTGTGTGAAAAACCCAGGAGATCAGCAGTTTCAGAAAGACTTAAACCAGCAATCATGCCAAAGTCAAAGTCACTAAAATCACAATTTTTCCTCATTTTGCTGTTTGATTTGAAAAAGAACTGAAACTGATTCTATACATTGCACTGCTGCCACATGGTTGGCTGACTGGCAGGTGTATAGCTCCTAATAAAGTGAGTGTATATCACAGAGTAAATGGATGAATATAAATATATGTATTGTGGGGACCATCATATGATACATACATTTGGTGTTGCTGTGACTCTTATCAGGGGGTGCAATCTGTCTGTGAACAATAAATCAAACATACACTGTATGTATCTATGATGGGACTCCTGCCTTTGGTATAACGAGTAGCTTATGGTGGCTAATGGTAGCAAAATTAGATATTCCTGATGGCGCTGTGGAACTGACATAACTGGGTTAATTTATTGACTTAATGTGTGTAATCTGCTTTTGCTGCTGTTAGATCATGTTTTAGCATGTTGGTTGTGAAAAGAGTGCCTGCAGTTCAGAGAGGTCTAAATAGGTTTGCTTTAAAGCAGAGGAACACGAGACACAACATGAAAATCACTCAGCTGACCCAATAAGTAATGATCCTCACTTCAGTAAAATCTCAAGGACACATACTGCAACTGATTGAGTAGGAAAGTAGGATTGGTGTAAAGTACTGTATGTCAGCGGTCACTAATAGGCAGAGTGCGGCCCAGACCCAGACCTGGACGCTGTCCTATCCGCACCTGCACATATAAACCACAAATTATTAAGAATGATTAAAGTTTGACGGAGCGTTTCTATTTTAAGCGGCACAGCTTTTCTAGCCTTTACGGCACTGGTCACATGATGCTACTCAGCCAATCATTCTGACTTGAATCAGTAACTGAGATACATGACAGGAGAGAGAGGAGATGAGAGTTGGAGGAATGGAGTTAACAAGAAAGAAAAAAGGAAAGTCAAGCAACACTTTATCCCCCCTTGACTTTTAGCAGTGATACTGTATATCCTGTGAGCAGCTATTCCAGAAACAACCAGATAAGAGCAGCCTGGGCTGTGAACACAGACACAAAACACTGATGGAAACACAGCTAAGGCTCCAGTCATATCACTCAGCTAATGCCAGCCCTTCCTGTCTCCACCTATTGAGTGGGAGAGTGAGAGGCGCCTGGGCTGCAGCAGTAGCTGTGGCATCAGGTGGCTTGTCTTCCCAGGGCCCGGGCCATACGATCCTTTACTGCTGTCCTTCCTCCCTCATCTCTCCCACAACTGATCAGCATGCATGCAGTTGCGCACTGTCCGCCTGCCAAGAAGAGTGAGGGAGAGGATACTCTGTAATCTACGGCTGCCATGATGACTTTGAGGAGCCCAGTTGTTACCTCCCGTTCCCTCTCACCTCACCCTCTTCCCCACAGTCATAATCCTGGAGCTGTCAGTAGGCGGAGAGTTATGCTCTGACCGGGGAGACGGTATTTTGTCACGGAGATGAAAAGTGGGGAAAAAGAATGTGGGCAGCAGAGGCCTATAAACTTGTTTTATTGCATTGCAGAGAGGCGCTTCCACGGAGCACATGCTTTTAATTAATGATACCCAACTTGACCCCACACTACCTGTGCTGTACATACAACAGCCATGAACCTCAAGCAGAGAACTGTCATGGCACTGCATGGACTTAGTGCTTTCATTCTTGAACTTAACAAATGAAGCACAATTCGCGGCTGCAATATTTACCTATTATACGCAGTATGATCATCCCTTCAGTTGCAATAAGATATTAACACTTTCAGGGTAGAGGCATTACCATGCTGGGTAAGTATCTCTTTATCCTAATAGGCAGGTGGTATGAAACTGGGTCTTTTGACCTTAATCTACCTGAATTATGTGACAGAACTCAACACAGTTTTCTCATTGTAACTGTTAACTTTTTAATTCCCTGGACATCATCCTTTTTTATATGAGTAGTATTTTATTATCATAAATGAGTGCTTTTGACAAAGCAATGTGGACCACATTGTGAATGCATAGCTGCTTGTCAGAGAATGTATGAAAAATACATGGGATTCAGGTAGGGAAAGTGCAGGCTAACATCAAAGCCATCACACAAAAGACAGGAAGACTGGCCACATGAAAGATTGATGAGGCACTTAAAAATAAGATTAAAAAAGTATAGAGCAAAACAAAAAGGAATCTTTTATAACTCATCATAAAGAACAGAGGGGCTTCACTTCCACAAGATAACTCCTGAAATATAGATTACTGGATTTGCGACCTGGAATGACCAGTGTGCTGTCGCTCTCAGCTGTGATGGTCCTTGATAGTGGGTCATGTATTATGGATGCTAGAGCACAAGGAAGTGGAAAGTTCCCTGCCCTTCATTGTTTTATTAATCATTCAGTATTTGATCTTAGACCTTTGGCCTGGGATCTTTTGTGAGGGGGCTTTGGAGCGGCGCTACAAACAAAAAAGATATGACGCCTTAGGGGGGGAAGGTTTTTGCTTTCAGTCAATGTCAGAGACAATAGTTCTGTCCCTCACAATGGGGAAGCAAAAGCTTTTCAAGGAATTAGAAAAGGTGGTCATTGATTGGACACATATAAGTCTCTGTTGGCATAAGACAGAGGCTTTATTGCTGCAAGGGGTCTCTTTTAAAGTGTTCAGACAGTTTGGTGCCTGGTGTGTGAAATCTGCGATATCAATACTGAAATCGGAGTCGCTCTCTCGCTCTCCCTCTTTCTCTCTCTCTCACAAACACACACTGAGAGATGAGGGCAGGACTAGATCTGTACCTGGAGCTTGAATTATTGCCTAGACTTACCATTCCTACACTATTTAAAAGCAAATTGTTGTAACTGTAAAAAACAGAAGCATGAAAATTTATGAGAATTTCTAACCACCCCAAGCAAAATGGCTTCAGGGATGCCAATGAAGGCGTGTTGGTCATGTCGGTCCACCGCTTTGGTCCAGACTGAATTATCTCTGGATTGCCATGAACTTTAGTACAGACTTTCATGGTCCCCAGTGGATGAATCACAGTGACTTTGATGATCGCCTGTCTTTTTCCTCTAGTCCCAGCAGCATGTTGACATTTTTTGGCCTTTAGTGTTTTAGTGTGTAGAGACTGTAGTGTACAGATATCTACGCTGCCCAGATGATGAATCCTAAGGACTTTGGTGATCCCCTGGCTTTTCCAACCCAGAGGTTAGACTTATGTCCCTGAATATACATATCCACAACTATTGGATGTCTTGCTGTTAAATTTGGTACACACATTCATGTCTGGCTAGAGTAATTTGGAATTATTTCGTGACCCCTTAACCTTTTCTCAAGCACCATTGTCAGGTCAAATTTGACAGATTTTTGATTTGTCCAAATACCTGCAAAACGAACAACATTCGCATTAGCCTCAACCCTACTTTGTGTTGAATTCTACCTAGCATGTTAACGTGCTAACATGCTAAACTAAGATGGTGAACATGGTAAATAATATATCTGTTAACCCACCTGAGCATTATCATTGTGAGCTCAAAGCATTGCTGTGCCTAATAGAGCTGATAGCATGGCTGCAGACTATTAGAATTTTTCTGTGTAGTGCTGTGAAGCTTGACATTTGTTGTATTTGTGCCCGATGAATAAATAAAATACAATTGACTGTGTCACGATCTGCCCCTCTGTGTCACCTCTTGCCAGGGACACAGTATTATTACCTGTTATTTTTGATAACTTACTTATGTGTCTGTTGTTATTTCACCTCCTGCCTTTGTGTTTTTCTGTGCCACCTGTGTCTCGTTTGTCAGTTAGTTTCAGTGTATTTATAGCCTTGTCTTACCCCCTTCGAGTTGCCGGGACGTTATGATTAGTTACTGTGTGCTGCTTGTCCTGGTTCTTTGTGATTTGCCTGAGTTTTGACCCTTTTTGCCTGCTTGCTGGATTTTGGATTCTTGCCTCTGGTTTTCTTTTTGCCTATTTCCAATTGCCTTTGCTATTTTTGACCTCAGACTGCCTCACTATCTTGAAAACCTTTGTTTTCTTTGTTTAATAAATCAGTGAACTGCATTTGCTCTGCTTCAGTGTCTGCTTTTGAGTCCTTCCCCTGCATGTGTTTATTTACCGTGCTTACACCAGTTGTGACAGACTTTTGAAATCAGCTTTGCAGAATTATCAGGGACAGTGATTTCATCCTGTGAACATACAGAGGATCTATTTTTAAATGCATTTATATGAATGCATTTATATGCATGTCGTATTCTTCAAATGTCCCAATTTAAGTTCATGGTACATTTCACATGACATCACATAGCTGGAAATATATTGCTGCACATATACTGTACATACAGTGGCCTGTGTGTGCGCATCTTGATACATTTCCCCCATACTATGCAAATCCCCCTGAGGATGGAATTAGTCATGTTAATAACAACTTTTTAATTGCATCAGATGGTAGAGAGAGGGAGATAAAAAAAAAATGCAGTTATCCAACAGCCAATGCTGGAATACAAATCATATATCTTTAATGAGCGTATCAGACATAGGGAAGGACTAAACATCTCTGGGATATTTAGTTCCTTTAAAATCCACAAATGAAATGAACAAATGTTTTGGGTTATGAAGTAAATAGCAGTGGTGGCTACATCAGCGTACAGTGGTGACTCTGGAGGGAAGGAGGTTTGGCTGACTGTGACCTTTAGATGGCTTTTATATCATCCACCGGGGGTTCTGCTCATGTGGGGCTAGTTTCCAATGGCAGAGTTTTACAACAGAAGGCATTTGAAAGGATACAAGAACACAAGAAATACGTATATGTTTTTAATCTTGTTCTTTAAGAACTACACAAACATCATACATCGTAAACTCCAGCAGGTGTTGAGAGGATTAAAGGGGCATTCACTCCATTTTCAGTCTAAATATTATTTGAACAGCAGCGGGTATTTACACAACATAAAAAAGTAGGAAATATGTTGATGTTGTACAAATCTGTATTCCTGTAGCTTGAAGGTTGTGTGTACAGAAAGATGTCCATGAATAATAAGCAATTCTGAAATGAACTGTACTACCATTTCCTTTCACTCATATTCTTTTAAATGTCAACTCTCTCCCTCTATCTCTCTCTCTGTGTATGGGTAAGACCAAAGAACAGTGTCCTCAAGATTAAAACATGGCTATGTTTAATCTTTGAAATATTGAAAACTAGGACTGGCTGCCTGGTGGCACAGTAAAGACGTAGATAATATAATGTTTTTTCTTCTTCAAACATTTTCTTGGACTTGAGGTCTGAACAACTGCTGCAGTCACTCCCACAGTTCCTACAGTGAACATATGAATGCTGAAGCCATGCTGTACTGCACGTGGAATATAATTATAGCTTGTAACTGATACGTTGTAACTTGCGGTGTTTCAAAATGATATTTCACTTATAATGTATCTTTTTGAGGATGAGACACTCGGCACTTGTAAATTTAAAAGGTGTCCTATTTGGTTTGCTTCTTTATGGAGAACTGCAGCTGTGATCAGTTTTCATTGCACCCTGCTGAGTTCATGAGCAGGATTGTGTGTTAGTTGATGCACGTTAGAGCAGCCTCATGCGCTTTCATTGGTAAAGACAGCTGCTCTGTTTGGACCATATTGAATGTTTAGATGGAGAATGACATTTTTTTTACATTTAATGTAAAAACAGGGATTTATATTTTAAAGCCAAATATCAGTTTACCTACCATGGAACATTAATGTAGGCTATGTATGCTTTTGTTGCTGTGCATGTATGTGCATGCGTATGTGGGTATGCATGGCTATGGATGTAGGTGTACCCGCACGTTTATACAAATATGTGTATTTATGATTACATGTTATTCTTTCTTTTGGTTAAAATAATTATATTATCTTGGTGATAAAGTTGTTCCATGGCCAACAGGAACCCCTTTACTGCTTTCTTAGTCGTATTCACATACACATGTGATCGCTTTGTCCTAGATGAAACAATTTCAAATAGTTGCTAAGACACTGGGTTTGTAAGCTCCCTATCAGCATGTGCACAAATGTATAACCTTTTAAACAAAGGCTCACTTGCGCTGCCTCAGGCTACACTTGCCAGTTTGCTTTCTTGTCAAGGCAGAAAGGAAACGTACATGAGAGAAGTGTGCATAGATGACGAAGAAGAACATTGGTGACAAGTCAAAACTCTGACAGGCAGATGCTGAGAAGCTGATAGCATTCTATTTACATGTCTGGGATACACATTTACACATCACACTTTTGCTTGCTTTATATCAAAGCCATGTGCTCTCACAAGATGTTTTCTGTTGCCAGCAGAAAGGGAAATAAAAACAGCAATAGAGTCTCGTAAGCGTACTCACACACAGGAGCAGAGTGTGCCCAGTAATATTCATAGAAAGACATGCACACAAACACAATGAGCTCGGCTTGACAACATCAGGCAAGTATTAAGCTTTGATACCATCTTCATGCTAACATGGAGCTGAAGACATCCCATCTCGTTGCTTCGTACCTACCAACTGCTACAGGCTTGAAGACGGAAGCTTTAGTGGCACACAAATGTCGGCAGTGCTGTACATGACTGTGGCTGTAGGATGAAAACCTGAATCAAACAAGTTTTTCAGTGTAGAGTAAGGTTTTTTAAATTCTTTTTAATCCATATTTTTGATTGCTCTTCATGAATATACTGTGTAAAAAAAAAAGCTTACTTACTTTCATTTCAATGGACGTGAAGATGTCTGTTGGGCAGATTGAGCACCTGTGCTCGAACATCTCAAACCTCTGGTGTAGATTTCAACCTTCACATTCTTGCTCATCATAGACTTTCTTAAAATCTTGATACCTCATGTTCTATTGATGGATCAATCAAACTTCTCACAGCTGTTAGGCTTCTCTTATCACAGCATCTCAGCATTCCTGATTTTATTATTGAACAGAAATGCCAAAAATTCCTTTAATTTTTTTTTTTTTTATTGATGTAAGAGAAACATGTCATCAGATAAAAACGTATTGTGCTTTAGGTCTGCAACTGTTGACCATTAAGTAGGAAAGTACTGAGATTCTTGTTGTCTAAGATTTAACCTCACTGCAGTGATGTAGACATGTACTCAAGTATGTGGTCAGTTCATTGTGACATCACTGGTGGGTATGGTTACATATATAATAGAGCACACTTCAAACACTTTCAATGAAATTACTCTTTAAACACATAAACACTTTTCACAGGCAATTGCTAAATTCTTAGTTTGCAGGAAGACCATTTATCCGTGCCTCTTTTGTTCATTAATTAATTCATGATGTCATGTTTAATTAATACAACCATACAAGTGTTACTAATGAAGCCAACTGTGAATTTTAGCAAATGAAAGTGAACTGCACACTGGGACAGTTTGTTACAGATGAGCTGATTTGGTGGGGTAGCCTGGTTTTAGAGCATTTTCTTTGGCTGGAGATTGTTAGTAAAAGTATGTAAGTATGTAAGTATAATGCATCATTACCATTTGCCTTTGCCTTTAAAGAAATACACAGATGTATTTACTCCTCTAGTCAAATTTCATTTTTCATGTCATTCTATAACACAGTTTGCGTTTGTAGTAAAAATGAGCTTTTATCATACGGTACATTTCAAAGGCAATAGGTCTGGAAGCTTTGTGCATCTTTCAGCCATGTTTGTCTGCTCCAAAACTGATTTCACTCCTGAGGGAAAATTGTTTTGGCACAACATTCTTCAGCCAAGCTTATTTTGTTGCATGATATTTAGCTTACCCTATTTAATGTTTGACACTGTAACATGGTCAGAACTGCTGCCATTTACAGTCATAGTGGCACAGTATTATAGAAACATCTTGGGAGGCATGACAGGACTATACATTCATGTCCTCAAGGATGAAACCATGTTTAAAAACCTGAATGCCTGATTTAGCCAGAGGGAATAACTATTGACCCTCATTGTTTGTGTGCTTGAGCTTATATTCAGTCTGTTATGGAAAGATCAATAGGTTTTTCATGGAGCTGAGCTGTGGATATCATTGCATGGGCGCCTATAGCAAACAAAAATAATCCAATGTCATGTCAATGTAAAGAATCGTCCGTCTCACATTTAGAAGATACCCTTAATCCTCAGCCTTAACCGTAAGGAGCGCGACAGAGCTCGGTGAGCTAATGTTCTCCTCATGCATGGCTGGTCTCAAATCATGGGAGAAAAAAATCTTTGTGACTAACTGCCGAACCATTTTCTAATGGTATTCATGTATGTTACTTACAGGAAAACATGCTTGGCAGCCATCGATCCTGAACCAGTGGACCTGGAGGCAGAAATGGCTTTATTGTATTTGGCCTAAACAGCCCTTTCATCTTACTTACTGTATTGACAGCACATAGAGAGAGAGAAGGAGACGTACAAAGAGAGAGCGAGAGAACCACTTACTGTAGCCTAATTTTTTTCTTATCACTTTACCCACATTCTTCTTAAGCACACATCTGCATTCATGAAGACATTATGTGTGACGGTCCCCGAATAAACAATAGGAATATTAAGAAGTTGTTATACTACAATTCATTTGCACAAAGAGATAACACATTTTAGTTGTGACAGTCTTATATAAACCACAGAGAGAAGGAGAGGGAGAGAGAGCAAATAGAGGTTTTATTGCAACACATCCAAATATATCCAGGCGATGTGTTACCAAATATGCAGGACCTATTTATGTCAGTGAGCATCAGTGCATCCCACTTACAGACAGAAAGTGCTGCTTCGACTCCTCAGCACAGCCAGGCGTATGTGGCAACGCATGTCACATACATAGAGGAGGCAGACTTAGCATTAGGGGAGCTGCAGCCACCTTTTAACCCAGATTATATGGCTAGATTACACCCGTAAATAGGATCCCCACTTCCAAGGCCAGAAGACACTAATGTGTAATGACCAACTCAAATGACCCATGACTGAACTGAGAGGAAACAAGCCTCCAGGACAGACAAGAATCTACGGAGTAGTCCTTACAGTTTGAAACATTCAATTATTTTCCACTTAGTATAGTGATGACTATGGGGAAGTGTAAGCAAAGTTTAGTAAGACTTCCAACTTCTATGTGTAGTACGCTTGGAAAGTTTGGCGTTATCACATTGTGCTTAAAGATAGCGAGGTGTTTGCAAAGGAAGAGGGGCGGAGGGAGAGATAGTGAGATTGGGAGATGGAGGATGGGGAAGAAGGAGATTGTGTTGCATACAAACTCTCTATGGTTCCTCACAGGTGTGAGAGAGAACAGCAGCAGAAGGAGCACAAAGCAGAGACGTCAGGCTGTGCTGCTCGATGCTAACCACTGTTGGCAATGAGGGGGCCTGACTCCACCCACCCAGGCTCCGGGGCCGGGGGCCTCCCAGGAGGCTACCGCTGATTGAAATGGAAATTCAGGAAGTAATGCTTCAGAGGGAGGAAGTGTCTCGCTCTCCCTGCCAGTCAGTCTCTCTGTTCATCCTGCGGTGCTTTATTACTGTCACTTTCTGTTCATATTAACCCATAATCATTCATGGCACATAATCACTATCAGTATGTTCAGCTCCAAAACTCACCTGCAATTTCAAGGGTTGCTGAGAGTTTTTCTGCAGAAATTTTTGTATCAAGAGAAGCTGAAGCTTGTTCCTTTTGTCAAACTTTTAAATCAGTTTAATCAATTATTTTGTATACAGTTTTATAAGAATAGAGTTTGTATATAATAACTATTATCATCATTCTCATAGAATTTGATTTGATTTTTATCTCTGCCAAGGATTTGCTTGGCAGCAAGATTATGCTAAAAGTACTGAAACAATTTGCACCAAACTTGGTGGAGGAATGGGGGTTTGTCCACGGAAGAACCCATCAAATTGAGGTGAGGATCAAGACATTTTTTGTATCACTTTCCTTAACATTGTGCGATAGGGCCTTTTTGTGACTTATTTGTCAATTTCTCCGGAAATAATGTAGGCACCTTGGTGTAAAAAAACAGACATATTTATGGTCTTGAGCTCTATGAGTTTATGCAATTTGGTGCAGATTCAGATAATAATCTGGATCTGACAGACATGTGTAGGATTGTTTGGGTTTGCGCTCTACTGAGTGCCATTCGGATCTCTTTTAGCCCCAGTAAACTATTCTTCCTCCTCAAACATAATAACATCACTTTAATAGATACAAACAGACACAAACACTATTTCTACAAGTACAACACTTAAAATCCACAATTAACCCCATACATTGTACAGCACACAAAATAACATTCAGACACTCAAACAACAGAGTACAACAATATGAGGCTCATAAATGTTTACAACATACTATTAAGTCATTTATTGAAGCCTATAAACTTGTAAATATGTTGTAGCTGCTATTAAATAATGACTCATTGCCTTTCAAGCTTCTCAGTAAAAGTCTGTTTGTATATTTACTTTATGTTTGTTTATGGCTCCTGGCAAAGTACACATGCTAAATATCAGAAACCACACAGCAGCTCTTTTCCTGTTCACGCCTACTTCTGTCATTTCTGTGTTGTTGTTAAAAGGCAAGATATCAAAATCTCAAATCTTTGATTTATGCAGCCCTAAACACTTCAGAGAACAAAGCAGCCCTGGGCTAGCACAAGGTTTGACAGTGCTGCCTCAATACAATGTATTCAGCCTGTGTGTTTGAAAAGGTCATTAATGATGGGCACAGACCCCTCTGGTCAAAATGCCGATATCTCTTCATAGGGCAAACAGGCCTGAGTCAGTCCCTGCTGTGCCTCTCTGTCAAAACCTGGTGTGTGTCACTTTCCAAACAATACCAGACAAAATCACTCATGTCAGCCCTCATCTATGTTGTTATAAAAGACTGGAGGCCCACGAGCACTAAAGAGGAGAAGAAAAGGGTAAATTATATGCAAAGTGAGTGGAGTAGGGGGCGTTTGGTTCAGTAAGCTGCAACCTTGTTTCCATAGTGAACAATAAACCTCCCTTTTTGAAGAGAGGTAGTGGACAAAGAGAGCAGGTGAAGTGAGGAGAGGAGGCGGACGAGGGTTGGTGCTACCAGGTAAGAGGCGTATTGGTCATTTACAGGTGAAGCAAGAGGAAATCCGCAGCAATGCTAGTGGCTCTGTGAGGCTATACTTATGCAACTGGTGCTCTGAGCTAAATGCAAGTCAGGGTGATGACAAGCTCACTGACAACGCTAATATACTGATGTCTAGCGGGTATAATGTTTGCCATGTTCACCATCTTTGTTATGTGTATTGGCTTGCTAAAATTTGCATTAAACACAAAGAACACAAATATTATATTTATTTATATATTTATTTAGCTATGCAAGTAGTTGTTAACAAAAATATTGGACAAATGCAAATTTTAAATCTTATTTTCCATTTCTATATGAATGGGATTTTATACCTTTATCTTTAGATGGTGCTGGTACCAATTTTAATCCCTCAGCCCCTGTGGCTCCCCACAAATGAAAATTCTTAGCTGAAAGCATTGTATATAAAGTTAAAGGATCATCAGAGTTGAGGGAGACATGCATATGTGTACTAAAAAGTATGTCAATCCAAGTCAAAACCACAAATGTCAACCTGGTGGCACTAGAGGAAAAGTGTGTGTAGGATTCATCCTCTGGGAACTCTCAATGTCTGTACCGATGGCGGCTCCAGATCATCAAATAAAAGTTAGGATATTACACAGGTTAAGTGAAAACTCTGACCTGCTGATGGCACTACAACACAGGATCACTAAAGTCAGTAAGACTGATCCTCTGGGGACCATGAATGTCTGTATAAAATGTCAAGGCAATCCATTCAACAATTTCAAAGTGTTGCATTGAAATGTTGCTATCCCTGACAGTAGAAGCCACAGAGGAGAAACTAATTGTTGAATAGTAGGAAAACACAGAAAAGTACTGAAATGTAATTAACAGACGTGGATGGAGAAGATAAAATGTGCAATGTGGCAATGAATGCTGTGAAACTTTTTCAACATGAAAAGAGATGTCTGTGTCATTTGCATTGGCCTTGAACACAGCTCCGTTGATACATACAGCTCTGTCGACACCCACTTTCTCACGTGTGTGTTTAATGTGCGCTTAAAGTCCATGACACACTGTTCATGCTGTCAAATGGGATCACTGTTTGACTACATTCTCTGGAGTTCCTCGTGAATGAGAAGTGACATTTCATTATGAAGATGTCAGCTGCTAAGTTGCAGTTCTTGCTGCTGTGGATGCTGCAACTTTTATTATGGAAATGATAATGATGATGCTGATTAGTGATGGAGTTATTAGCTGGGGTGGTGATGGGTGACAATAATAGTGATATGGTGAATAGTGACAATAGTTTTTTTGCTGCTCTACTGTAAACAAAATGGTAATTGAACATATAGTTTTAGTTTTATGATAAAAGCTTTGGTATTTGCTCTTAAACACAGTCTCATCTACATCTGAGAACACAGGAACTATGCCTTTCAGGACTATAATACCAACAATGCTGGTTTATTTAAAATAAAAATAGAAACTGCTTGAACAGTGATAAAAAAAAAAAGAAAATTACATCATCTGCAGACACTCAAGCTGTTTGACTGACAAGCTGTCTCCCCACAGAGAACTAACCATCACAGCGAAACTTACCTCACTTTAATTAAAGGAAAAAAACATCTGATCTGATCACCACTTTAGAGTTTATTATTCTGTCAGCATTAAACAGCAATGCAGAGATTTTTGGGGGTTGGCACAGCCCTTGCCACGACCAGGGGGTGCTTTACTCTGCTTGTTTTTTTTCATGAATTTGTACCTGGTATTTGAGCTGATTTGCACACACTAATAAACAGTTTCAGTTTAGCTTTTGAAGCTGCCAGGATTGCTGAATGGAATGTGACACCCCCAAAATAAGCAGTCGCACAGCAGAGCAATTTTCAGGAGCTTGCAAAACCGATGAAGAGTTATTGTATAACGAAATTAATTAGCAAAAAGGCTAAGAAAGGAGTGGTGGTGAGATCAACCTAAAGTACAGAGGTGGAGGGGCGGAGCGGGGTACAGATATAGCATCCAGACAAGAATGAGACAAGGCAGCGGTGGGGGGAGCGCTGAGGGAGAGGAAAATCAGCATTTCAATTACATGAAAGCAATTGTTTTTTATCTTGAATGCAAGTTAATGAAACTAATTAGTCTTTGCAGCATGAACCCTCTGGCACGTCTGATAATCGCCAGAGGCTTAGATAGTGCCAGTCAATTTTTAGCTTACTGCAGTAGGGGGGGAAACAAACAAGGCCTTATCGCTGCAGCAGGCATTACACCTGGGGTTTACATCAACTTTTAAGACCTCTTTTCACCTTTCCAGGTTACTTGCTGGCCATTTACATGAGGTATTCACAACATAATACTTCTCTCAACTACAAGCTTCAGAGTCCATAGAGGAATTTAATTAGCATTTGATTGAGAACTCCACCAGGAAATTTGAATATCTACCTGGAATAGTATGTTGCAGCCCCTAGGAAGTGGAAGTCTCTATCTGCTTTACAAAAGACTACATTTGATGCGTTGCTATGCAGCACAGGTAGACAAAGGCCTGCACATTGCTATATCACAATAAGTGTATTGAGAATCTCACCAAAAGCCTGAACTACCCAGGAAAGTAGACACCTGCAGTGTGCTTGTTTGTGTGAATTACAGTGTCTATGATGACAGTGAATCAGACACAGACAAGGTTTTAGTGCTGTGAAGGAGACTAGTTTACAGACTAATACACAGCACACACAAGGATAGACATATTTTGTTGAGGCTTTATCTTGGAATGCTCTCAAATATTTCACAAGACAATTTAATATCTCACAAGACTGTGTCAAAAGGGACTGGTATTGTCCTCAAAGGGAAGGTCATGGTATAAGAGACGCAAAGACTGTGTACAAGGGCAAGATGTTTCCAGCTTAGCAAGGACACAGACAGAAATCTAAAGTGTAGTTACACAGTCAGGAGAGCAACATGCAGAAGAGAAAGCACAGGCTACTTCTTTCAGTCACAGCAGTGGGAGCTGTCCGTGGTGCTGAACTCAAACAGCAAACATGAATAGCAGTTGGTGGAGAGCTGTCCATGGTCCTGAACTATCATGCACAGAGGCCCTTTCATTGGCAACCAGATTAAAGACAATGAAACCTTTCTGTAACATCTAACATGAACTTTAGTTTGTAACATATTCATAAAACAGCTCTCTAACGGCTACATGCAAGATTCATGAATAATTAATCCCCCTTGTTGTACCCTAAGTTCATTTTGATTGTTATCTGTGCACTTGCATGTGAATGTTTAAGCATGTTAAATATGCTTCGAGCAAATATTTTATTCATTCAGTTTAATTTTTTAAAAAGAAGCTTTCGGGTGTATACATACACTGGAGTCCAAAGGTCTGAGACCAATAGTCAAGATACTTCTATTTTACATTTTGTTTTGAAAGTAATACTAATATTTCATTCGAAATGATAACCTCAGCTTAACAATTTGAGTGAATTTCAGAATCTACTAAAACACCAGAACATATCATCAGTGATGTTCTGGTGTTTCAGGTCTTTCAGCGTCATCATCCTCCTCCAGTTAACCAAGGCGACCAAGCTACTTACCTGAATCCATGGTTCTCTTGTGAGCCATAGCCATCTTGAGGCCATATACCTGATTAGTGGTACGGCAGATGGCTCTTCTCTTCTTTTCTCCCTCAATGCCCAATGCTTGGGAGGTTGGGTCTTCTTTGCTGACTTAACTCCTGCACTGATGGCTTCAGCAATGGTCTGCAAGACCTGATCATGCCTCCATTGCTAACTGTTCCTCCTAAGACGCCTTTGTGCTGCATCTGAGGATGATCTCCGGGGTTCATAACTTGGAGCACAGTGAACACGCCGTTGACTCTGCTTTGCCCCATGTCGGCAGATTTGATGGGCTTGGTGGCACACTGTATACGGCCTGGAAATAAGAAATTGGATTTGGTGTGGCTCAGCTTTCCACAGCTCAGCGCAGGCCAGTTTCCTCTCGAATGCATTCTCACATATTGTCCAAGATTCCCGTTGCTTCATTTCTACCACCTTCCAGGTTCTCGTCTCCTCCACTGCTGCTCTCACCACCCCCTGAAAGGCAAAACCTTTCCTTCCCTCTGATGGTGTTCATCTGGGGAGTTGGAAACAATCCTTGCCCAACTTGGCCTAATGTGAGCACTCTAACCAGGCTTTTGTGACAGAGTCTTGCCACTGTTTCCTGAACTGCTTCCTCTACCCTCCACTTCCTGGCAGTCATCAGTTGAATCCATGCACTCTACCTCTGCTCTGGCTCTTTGTACCTTGAATTCCTCCTCCGAGGATTTGAAAGGAAGTTGCAGTTTGTCGTGTTGTCCGTAGAGTTCAATGCTCAGGGTCATTGGCAGCAGTGAACTTGTTCAAAGCTAATACAAGCAATGAAATAAAGAGTGACCTGAGGAGATTTAGAATTTAACTGAAAAGGTCATAACTTTGTGGAATTACAGCAATAGATTGCTCGCACATTGATCTGACAAAGCATTACCTTGTGTTTCTTGTTTTAATACCACCTATTGATTGACTGACCTTCATGTATATAAATGGACACTACCCTCAGTGTGGCCAGCATGGATTATTTACACATATCTGTTTGTCAAAGCTCTTAGAACCCCCAGCTTGTCAATCAATAGTCAGAACTGCATGGGGATCTTTCGATCCACATCAGAAAATAATAAAAAACAGCTGCGATTGTCAAGAATTTCACATGAGAGAAATATTAATTATTTTAAAGTGCAGTTCTTTCAGAGAAGAAGAACAGAGGTCTGTGGCAAATTTGTGTCTTAGAATTTGAGGTTTGGTCACACAATCTACAGTGCAGTTGCCTAAAATGACCTGCTTTGACTGGACAAATTTATGGAAGCTGATGCTCAGTTTGTAAAAAAGAAAGAGTGCTTTTTGAAGAGAACTACATAAAAATTTACAAAGTAAAGTTAGTGAAGATTTTGGCTGTTGAGCCCAGTGCATGGGAACCCAGAATCTAGAGGGAGATAGAAGTTTGATGGTGAAGTACAGAAGCTCCAACTAGGTCAGAACTATTCCTGGTCTCCCACCATATGCTAAAAGGTGCTCCAGTATGCTGGCAGTTCTGTGTGGAAGAATATCAATGTAGCTGCAAACTCATTAGCTGGCACTATGGGCATACAAACCTCGGGGTGTTTGCTGCCTGCTCAGCGCAGCCAGTGTCCAGCAGCTGGTCAACAATCCAGCTTCGTCATACAGAGCCGAGCTAAAAATGTCTTCCACATCATCACATCAGGAGTTAAGTCTCAAGAAGAAACATGTGCTAAAATCTCTGAAATCTAAAAATTATTTCAACTTTATCTCTGGGCTTAATTCATGTTTAAATCTGACATTAACCTGAAGCCCCTGCTGCAGATCCTTCTCTCCTAGCCTTCAGCTTTGAAACACACATGCGCGCACACACACACACACACACACACACACACACACACACACACACAAAAGGACTGGATTGGATGAGACTTGATGTGTTAATAATATCCTAGAGCAAAGGGCCAGAATGTGAACCACAACTAGGTTGTGTATAGAAGGCGTGAAGAGGCGCGTTATGCATTTTTATTTATTTTTTTAATACCAGGCAGCAACTTTGTACAACATCTCATAACTGTGTAGATACATCTCATGATAGTGGTTTTCTATCATTAGTTATTACTGCGTGCTGAAAAGGATGCAGGTGTATAATGCACTGTACATTGCATTTTCTCACCTAACACCAACAACAACAACAACAACAACAACAACAACAACAACAACGCAAGTTGAGGCATTTGTGTCCCTGAGACATCATTAGAGATACAATAAACACAACATTGGCTTATTATTCAAGTACAATGCTACGTTTACAACAGCCATGTGGCAAAGGAACATACCACCAAACATCCCAATCAACCCATTGTTTTTTCCCAAGGTATCTCTGAGATGTGTCCAGGATCTTTAATTAAGTCAGCAGTGTCAGGAGGGGATGTCCATATTACTCCTCTGACATTTTCGCTCCATGGAAACCAGAAGTGCACAGATTCCATTAAATGTGCAGGGTGCATGGCAGAACACAGGCACCCGCGGGATTCCTAAAGTGGCATTTCCTCGGCCTGTCATATCCTCTCTGCAACTAACAAACTCAATTTGGCCCTTTCACTTCTAGCTCAGCACTGTCTGATATATTGTAGCATTTGAACTAAAAAAAAAAAAAAAAAAAAATGTAACATGTTAATGTGCTGCAGGGGTAGTGATGAGGACAAAAAAAGTTAAAATTCAGATTTACGTTGGAGTTTGTGAATCAAACAGCTTTCACTACAATCATAGAGACTATGATTAGATGGAAGATATAGCAATTGCTTAATTAATGAGGTGTTTCCACGAAAGAGAGGTATCTGTCTCATATTTTACTGTCTTGTTTATTTCCGTACTCGCTTATATTCAAAGCATTATTTCTAGTCAGACTCCCACAAAGTGTAACACACCTGACTGGAGTCTTCATCATTCCCTCTTCCAGCTCAACTGCCTCATTAGAGAAATGCTTCCATTAAAGGATAACATCGCCCAATTTCAGCTCAATTTAGAAATCATTAGGTCCTCACTGTCAGGGTTTTAATATTTCCAGTGGAGAATTTTTCACGACCATGGTTATAAAATACCTAAAACATGCATGATTGGTGTTTCTAAGCAGGAAAAATCTGCTGCACTCTAGTGTAAAAAAAAAAGATCCCACATAGACCTGCTTAAGGTTTGTGAAATGAACCTTGTCTTTGTGTGTAAAGTCCCGACCAATAAATGAACCCTAACAACACCCTCCTCAGAGTAGAGGGCTGTGTCAGCCGAGCTGTCAGAGGAGCAGCTGGATCCTTTCTGAGCCGAATCTTTTGAAGACAATTGAACACTTTGTGTGCTACCTCACAGGAATGAAGCTTGAAGTGGGATTATCTGGTTATCTGCTTATGGCCTTGATATCTGCTATGACTGACTCTGCTGCCAAAAAAATTCAAAATCTGAACTGATGACGGCACAGAAAAGTACAGGAAAAAGATTTTTGTGCTGCTACTGAAGCAAAGGCTAAAGATCGGGTGCTATATGGGGTGTGAAGATAAATTCCTTCAAATCCTTGTCCTGGAAATAAAACAGCTGGTGCTAACTTGTCAAAGGCAACGACAACATAAAATCATACACACTCCTCAGGGCCACATGTCCTTGTCATCATACACTAACAAATGCCTTAATCTATACCAAGTGTAGATGAATTTAGAACTTTGGCTGCAACAAACTGTTTTACATCTTACAGCACATTTACATGTGAAGACCTTACTGGTGAGCCAATAAAGGATGTCGACTTCCTGGACTGCTGCTTAGTACCTCAAACATTCTCTACAAGGTGAGTATGAATCTATCACTCTGTCCCGTTTTTACATGGGAAAGATCCGAGTAGGTTAAAAAATGGGCTGTCAGCTCAGTGTCCTAAATTTCACTGGGCCACTGCCATATTTACTGTGTGAAATATAATGCAATGAGATGTGGCTATTAGAATGGCTGTAGCTCTTTTTGATCAGAGCTCTCTGCAGCACAGAGCTGTCAGCGGAGCTCCATCAGTTTTTTATTGGGTCGGAGATGCACAGCTCATCAGGGAGCTGGAGTAACAGATAGATGGATCCTGTGGGGTTCATGTACACAACTCCGACACAGATGAGCTCAATAGGTCTGGATGTTTCGGCAGTGCTGCTTTAGTTATTGTTTAACAACCCTTTACAGCACGAAAATGATGATGAAAACAGACTAAACTTTGTTCCCTCCTGTCAGATCCTTTGGAGTGCTTCAATGACAAGATATTTTCAGGTTTCACAAACTGGAGATCTGAACTTGTGAGGGAATTTTCCTTCTTTAGGTCTATTTTCTTTCATTAAGGCTCTTTTCTGTCATTTAAGCGGGGTATCTACACGGGTCACAGTCACACGTCACCCAGTGTAAACAATAGTCTTCTAGGAGAGCTGTGAAGGAACTGATAAGGTAGATAGCCATAACAAACAGCCTGTGTCTCTGTGGATCATGGCCAGTTAGTCTCTCTTAGTGGGACAGAGATAACTGGGATATACAACGTGAGTAAAGTGTTAAGGATTAGTTACCCAATAGAATATTCACACACATACAGATGTGATCTAGTTACATTAAGAATAATCTTATTTGGTCATGTAATAAGTATGAGGAAGTTATAGGGTTCAGTGAGGCCACCAGGAGGGAATCCTTCTGAATTGATTGAATCACACGGTGTTAACTTTCAATCGCTCATCTCGTCTCCTCGATGCATCGAGCATCAATTAATGCTTCTGATTAAGTCATCTGCCTCCTGAACTGTCATCCAGCAGCTAATTTTCATCACAATGAAACCCTAAATATATAATATTAATATCCCATCACAGTTTTAAATCGAGAACAAGTGCTTTGCACATAGAACCCTCTGATACGGAGACCTACTTTTTTGCTTGGAATTATAAGGTTCTATGCGTAGGCAGGATAAAAATCAAGTATTTTCTTTAGTAGAGTCTTCATTTTAACACTATCACTGCATTAATTTATGCTCCCAAATTTCCCTCTACATTTCCATGTGGACAAATTAGAGTTATCACTGTCAGACTCTGAGCTTTTGTAATCCCTGTCATCAGTTTATCTCAGCTGAGGTACACAAGTGACTAGCAAAGCACCCACAAATCCAGGTAGGGGCAAGATAGAGTCTTAATCTCCGATATCTACATATAAAAATAATTGCTGTCACCTCTAAAGTTCAAGTTACTAATAACATTAATTTTGCATGAGGAGTGTAATCACAATCTTTCAAGCATTATAGCTCAAGTTCATAAATGAACTTTTCACTAAGGTCAAACAAGATAAAAAAATGACTCAACTTAGTTGGCTTCGGTAACACTGTCATTTACAATGTTTGTAACATGCTCATCAGTTGTGAGGTTTCAAAAGGTCATATTTTGCACAATACTATGATCTTTCAATCTCTGTTAACCATGGTCACAGAACAGTGAAGTGAATGTTAACTTATCAAATAACAGTTTCATGTAAATTACTAATTTTATATTAAAATGTCAGATAGAACCTTATAATATGCTAAGGCAGCAAATTGAAAAGTCAACCACAGATGTCCTGTATCTTCACATACTGTATTTTTACACCACATGCCATGACACATATCTGTGACAACACAGCAGCACCTTTCATTTCTTTAGAGACATTAGCAGGAGAAGAATAGGAACATAGGCTGAACCAAATAACAATGAAATAACTGGCCAGTTCTCCAGCTCAGACCCAGCTCCATTGTGCCAGCTGACATTGACGGAAGCCCCGAGCCTTCCTATAAGAGGAGCCTCTAATATCTCGCAGCCTGCTGATGACTGTGCCCTTTCTTCCCCTTTTCCCCATTGTGTCCAATCCACAGATTCGATTTACAGGCCTTTAAAAATGATTCAAACTTTTATTGCACTGCTCGCTGAACAGAAGACCACTGAAATGAAATATAGGAGGAACAAGGCAGACATATTTTATTTGAAAGTTTTACTCACTTCTAATGTCACAGCTGGTATACAGTGCGGGTCAGACTTCCATTGTTTTAGTTTTTAAGCTTTACTTTATGGAGGCTGTTAAAATACATTTTACTATCTTTACAGGCGAAATGGACAGTCCAACTTTTAAAAGACACTGATATATAGTAGATGGCTGAAGAAAAGTTTTTAAGGAATAAAGGGCTTTGGTCATTTCCATGTGTTCTCCCCTCCTCTCACCTTTCTCCTCTCTCCAGATTAATTGGATGAAAAAAGTCAAGGCCACACAGTCGCTTTGTCTCAGCAGGAAGTAGAGTAACGCCAGATGCCAGTTAAGCCCAGTTACGATGCATTTACTTATACTGTACTGGAGGAGAGGGAAGTGGAGGAAAGGGGTTTAAAAGTTACTTACATTATATACAGTATATTAAAATAATTACCCCGTGTTGTGTAAATATATACAAAAATTATCCTAAGCGCAGCAGACGATATGTAGCCTTGCCCAGGGGCACTGATGTACACAGTACAGTCGGTTAGCAATGCATAAATGTACAGGGAGAAAAAGGTGTGAGTTGGTTAGTATATTACAGGCAGTGAGCAATAGGTGCATTTCATCATCTCTCATCGTCGTGTTGCAGCGAACTCATTGATCTGCTCACTTGTAGAGGAGGGGCGGCTAAATCACACTTGGGAAATCATCTTTGACCTGAAATGTCACCAGTGGATTTCCACGCGTGAAATAGGCAGGGGAAATGAATGTTAAGGGAAGAGGACAGCCTTGAGAGGATTGTCAGCATGGATTTCCTGGATTAGTGTTTGGGGGCGGTGGTGCGGAGTGACTGAAGCTGTGTTTGTGGCTATGGGAAGGTAATTAATTAAAAACGCTTGTAATGCACCCTGCTCCGTTTCCTAATGCCTACGCTGATGCGATGTAGTGAAGGAGGATGTTATCTGAGCAGACCATGCCTGGATGTGCATTTCATTAGGCCGCCATAGCCTCGGTATCTTTCCTCCACATCTCTCTCACCGTTGCTATCTGGCTCCTCCTAAAAATGCCGGACCATGTTTCTTAACAGTCTCCAACCTCCGCCACTTAAGATTCATCCCATTAATGTCCAGAGCAGTCAATTTACCAGCATGCTTTAATAGATGAGTCAGGAGGCAGGACTTAGCAGGAGATTGGAGCTGATTACGCCCTTGTTCTGTTCATTTGCACAGACCCCAGTTAATTGACTCCTGAGCAGCGATCCATTGGACACACACTATCTGCTGCCAACCTCTTCCTGACCCCACTCACAGCAGGGAACAAAAGAGCAGTGCTTGTTTAAACAAATTGTTTTGGTCTCCGAAATGTGTGCAGGTAGTTGTTGAGAGTGTAAGAGTAAAACAGAGACGGGAAAAGAACGAGAAAAAGAAACAGAGAGATGTATTTATGGAGTAACAGGAAGATGTGAACAGCAGGAGAAAAGTGAGGTGAGACTGATCGCAGAACGTGCTTCATATAAGTCAGCAGTTCATGAATAGTGGTGTAAAAGGAGAAAATATGCAATGAGCACGCTCAAGTCTCTGATGATGTAGAGACACCTGCAGCCTCTTATCTTGCCAGTTGTTGCACAACATGCAATGGATTAAACAGCAGGAGTATCACACAGTACTTTGCCACCTGATGGTGCTTTCACGCCTGTAGTTACGCTCATTTGGTCTGGAGTCATACTGTATTGCTGACTTTCGGTTCGGGCCCAGTTCATGTGCACACTTATTGTTTTTTTTTTTGTTTTTTTTTTACAAAGCACTGTCAGTCCAGACTGCAGCTGGACACTGTATATCATAAATAATGACAGACAGAGAGAAACAGGACAGAGGAGAATCATCTGGCACCGTAGTATTCCAGTTACTGTACAGTTACTGTGTGGTCACTACATAGCTGTCACTTAGGGAATTACTAAGATGAACGGAGCAGGATACAAGCTACAGATATATGTTTTGACAACTTCTGATCTATCTGGTAAAGTGCATGCACTTACATGCTGACAGCTACAGTATATATGTTTCTGTTACTGTATATATGTTTCTGTTTATGTGGTGCTGTTTAAATATAGGCTTTCAGAAGGATTTAATGATAATTTAGTTTTTGCTAGAACCAACCATCATAAAATCATTTGCTTTCACTCCACAGGGAACCACACCAGAGTCATACTAAGAATAGATTTTGCAGTTGGTCTTGGTCCAGTAGTTTAGTCTGCATCAGAGTTCAGGTGTTGTTCAAATGCACTTCAGTATGTCCGTCAGTAAGTGAACACGTCACTGTTCAGGCACTTATACAACAACAACAACAACAACAACAACAACAACAACAACAACAACAACAACAACAACAACAACATATCACAGTTCACTATCGTCATTTCAGTGGCATGTTCAGGCTGTTGCCAGGCCAGGCTGTTGTGTTCAGTTCAATAGCTCAGCCGCCCATTATGTATGAGTGGGTTACCAGATTATGATTGTTTCTGTGGATTTAGTGGTCTATTAATAAGGTTTTAGCAAGGGAAAATGTGCTGTACATTACTTCTGAGCTGACAATTGGCTTCAACAGTTAAGGGCTTCCCGACAAACAAGTTATTTATTAAAGCACCCATCAGGGTGGTTAAAGAATTTATATCCTTCAATCCCACAAGTAGAGACGTTTGTCAAACCACAACTGGAAGGAAATTCTTGCTGACTGCAGCTCTGCAATGCATTGTAGTTTCCACTCTGAAAACACATCACACATCACACAGCACTGACGATGTTGTGTGGTGTGACTGGGATTTCAGAGATTGAGCTCAGCAGCCCTTTGCTTAAATTTCTGCCAGGGGTCGAAGGTTACAGATGAGCTTGTGACAGGTGAAGCAGGCACTTGTCAGCAGCTGTGCCACGGAAACAGAAGTAACCATGGTAATCCAGCATGAACAAGTCAGCTCTGGAAGCCTGGAGACGTGCCGCTCCTCCTCTATCATTACACTGCTATGGATATGTCAGCTGGAGAGAAGTGCCACATAGTAGACTGCAAAACAACCAAAACAATAACATCTCGTAGAGTGATACTTACTGATGCTGAAATAGATGTAGTTCTGCTGAGTCCAAATACTTTCCACTACTTTTTAAGATGAAGCAGATTTCTAAATCCAGTGACTCACAATTTTAGAAGCAGGGTATTGGATTTCACTCATAAATGTTTTAAAATCAAGCAATATTTATGATCATCCACTTTTATGGCTAATCTATAGTGGAACCATTAGGCATGCATTAGTGAGTGAAGTATATTTGACCTAGTCCTGGTCCTCATAGAGAAGTCAATAGCTTGCATTAAGCCTGCCTAAATAAAACTATGGCCTGGCAATGTTTTTGCACCAGTCACTTGAGTACCACCTCTTGCTAATTGGGACATTCATAACTCGAACATGATCCCTCTGTGACTATTTTAAACCTCAGGGACACAGAGGAAGAGGCAGGAGAGGGGGAACGAGAGACAGCCAAAGAGAGACAGAGAGAGAGAGAGAGAGGCTGAGAGAGATAAAAAAAAAAAACCAGTCACATTAGGAACAGATGTATTGCTACATGTATGTTTCCGTAGCCAGTCCACTCCACAGTAGTCCCAAGAGTACAAGCATCCATCTAATTACCTCTCCTTCAAATGACCTTCATATTTATGACTTTGAATATTATTTCAGCTTCTGCTAGATTCTTAAAATACTCTGAATGGGCTTATCAAATTTCTGCTTTGATAATTACATCAAAGCAAGGAGTAAATGCATAAAAACTGGATTAGTGGCGCCATGGCAGCTTCTCTAAACACAGCCTAATAGGCAATTTGGCGTCCTACTGAGTGCACTTCTAAGGTACAGACTAAAATATGAATACAGCTGTTTTCAAATACCACAGTGTCCCTATTTTGCTACTTACGTCTGAGTCACACACAACTGTAGAATATAACAAAAGGTCCAATCCAAGCTTTCACAAACAAAGAATGAAATCTCCTTTACTAACTCCTGATTTTCACTCCTGAGAAGAAAGAGGTCTGTCGGCGTGGTCCCATCGTCTCCGCTTTGACAGCTGGCTGGAACAAACCACGGCTGCTGCAGTGTCGTAGCTTTGGGCGTATGTGCTGTGTTTGTGAGATAAATGGCAACACGTGGATGACTCTCCACAGCACTCCACCTTCTTTGACACCTAGTCAAACTCTCAGGCTGCTCTGGATCAGCTGTCTGGCTGAGGTGAACAGAGACATGAGGGTTGGGGCGGCTGTCAGCAACTGTTCCCAGCAGCCCTCGGCCATTGTGGCTTATCACACCCCCAAGTCTGTTATATCTCCACTGCTCTCATCACGCCCAGGGATCTATGAAGAAGTACAAAGAAAAAACGTTCAGTGAAACGATTGCCTCAGTTCAACCAAAATGTGTCACATAGCTGTCTTCCAAGAAAATGCACCAGCTAGATTTCAGTTATGCCAACATTGTCAAGGCAGGCTAATGAGAAGAGACATGTTAAACTGCTTAAAATGCAAATGTCCTTTGCATTTTCCCCAGAGGATTTTCCCAGCGCTTTTAAGTGGTTTGAGATGTTACATGTCGACAATTTGAATCCAATTTATAGACATATTGACCCATGAAAATCACATGCAAATGGGATCAGTCGTGCACAGGTTAAGTGAACGGTCTTGGCAGTGGGTAAGAACTTTACGGCTCACAAATAGCAAATGGATGGCTGGATGACGCTCGCTCCAGTCCCTCTTTCCATCGGTCACTCTTCTTCCTCAATAACTCAGCCCCAGCATGAATATAAATGGAGACCAGTGAAGAGCAGGGACTGGGTGCCGGTGAATGGCTTTCTGCTCGGCCTCCGACAGCAGCACTCCCCTAATGGGTTCAACCTGACTGGATTCAATCATGTCCCCTGATACCCTCTGAAGAGGATGCAAATTGTCAATCAGACCTCTCTCTCCTCCTCTCATGCTTCCCCATCTCTTGCTACTGTCGTCTTCCCCTCGTTCGTCTTATGATCATCTTGCCATCATTCACCTTGCTCTTACTTCCAATTTTACAGCCTTTTACATATTAATTCCACCTCCTGTTTTCCTGTTAGCTCTGTCAGATACTGCTGCAGATATATTGACATGAACTTCATCCAGGTTGAATGGTATAATGAGCATGGAGAGGGTCATGCACATATCAAATTCATCAATTCATTGAAGGGTGCTATAAAAGGGAAATATTGCTTGTCTAGGATGCATTTTTTAGTGTTTGTGCTACATGCCTGTGGCATTTTAAATAAAAGGCATTGTTCCTCTCTAATAATGGGGAGATAAACAGAAGATTTTACATGAGCATTTCTTTTATTTTCATTCAAAGGAGAGGAGTAACAGGTCTACTGACTGAACAAACATTGCACACAACAGTAAAAGTGAAAGATGACAATTATGTTTTTTGTTTAATCCAAGCATTTCAGGAAAACAGCAACAGCTATGAGGAGATGACATGTTTTGATTTGTAAAGGTTAATATATTTATTGAATTGCATCATAATGCAATCATATTGCATTAGCTTCATGTAAAAGCAATCAGACTGTGAAAGCTCTTGCTGGGGGGCAGGCACAATGTGGAGAAAATTAAACATATTTCCACATTGGATGACAACTTAATCCACCCTGTGGGCTACAGGTGCACCCACTTTCCATCTGAATGCAAAGGACTTCTTCATGAGTCTTATTTGTTTGTATTACACAAGACACAAGCAAGCAGCATGCTGGGCTGTTTGGCTTAATGGTTTAAGTGAACAAAATAGTATAAATAATTTCTCACTGTTTTTCAAAACAACCTGCAGTTTTAAGCAACTAAATCTGCTTGGGTAAGGCTGCTGAAAGATCATGGCCATGGCTAAAAAAAAAATCACAATCATATGTAAAAAAAACTACTTTAGGATCATAGCTCAAAGAAATCAAAATCTCTGGTGTCACAGTCAAACACTTTGCACCATGTGTGCATCCTTACCTCCTGCCTAAAGGTGTGTTCAGGCGAAAAAGGTGAATCAGATTTAGATGTGGCACGAATGCATACACAATCCCTGGAAGGTTGGTGCAAACACACGCAAATTTACTCAGTGTGAGGTGAAATGTATCCTTGTGTAACTGTTTTATCTTGGGAGTTTGCGGTTATCTTGAGGCTCTCTGTCACAAGAGGAAAAGGAGAGGAAAACAATAACAGAGCTAAAGTTGCTGGGAGCAGCCGGTTGTCACATAGGCCCTGGCCAGACCTGGTGTTAACATCCGTCTCAGGTGATCTGATCACAAGTGGACAGCTCTAAGTGCAGGTGTGAACGCACCCAAGACGCAGTGAGGACACATTTGAGATCCGATCACTCAGACCACATTTGAGGGTGGTCTGGGCCACATGTGGCCACATTCTTTTAGCAGTGTGAATACAAATGAGTCCTGGGCCACAATGAAGGTCCACCTACTCAACTGACCTCCTCTGCCACACTCTACATACCGCATGCATTTCAAAGACCAGCCAACAGGCCTGAAAAACAACAACCACCTAATAATGGGCTACAAACACTATAATATTATTATACACTATCTTGAATATCCCAGAGATGAGAGAGAGTGCAGTAAAAGTTGGCATTAAGCAGGCAATGGATTCCCTCACTCGGCAGCATCATCATAAGAATATAAGCTTTTTTTCCTTTTTTCATGGTTAATGGGGTCCAGGGTGATGAAAGGTAAATTGCTAAGCTCACTTTCTACTTTTTCTCTACTCACACTGTCAGAAACATTCACTAACTTTCCTCTGGCCACTTAAAACAAAGTTGAGAGAGTAAGATGACATGATCGATGTCAGGGGTGACACACTGCAAATAGATGATGAATTGCAAGACTCTTTAGACTCTGTAAATAATTGATTGTAAAAAGAAACATCAGATGTATAGGCATTCAAAAACTACAAGCGTCAGTGTCAGTAGGTGATGTATGGAAACCCAGTTAAGAGCCCATTTCCGTCCTATTCCACCAGGAGAGGAAAGGCTGTAGTAAATAACCACTACGTTGCCAGAGGGGGGGAAAGAGAGAGAGAGTGGAGAGGAGAAAATCCTCTGTACTCTCACCACCTTTCTTTCTCTGCTGCTTCCTGCTTACGCTACTTCATGCATTCATATTTTTGCCTGCCCCCACCACCACCCCCATCACTCCTCTCTATGTCTCAATCTCCTTTGCTTTCTTGCCCTCTCAATCCTGCTTCTTTCAGTCGTGCGTGCCTGGCAGACGATTGCTGAAAGAAAGGTGGAATTGGATGCTTCCCTTGTAGCACTTTCCTTTGAGACTTGTCAAAGATTTTGTTTTGCTGGAGTGAGTGGTTACAGCTCACTGGCTCATCGTCATCCAAAACATGCCCAAAACAACTGTCTATCATGGTCAGCTGTGGCCCTTAAGAGTTCAAAGCACTGAGACAAAAAAGATGCTTCTATCACACCATTCACCAGTTGTGATATAACATATGTCATATTATAAATGTTTTTCATTGGTGTTTTTCATTTCCTGTTCTGAAGGTTGAGGGAATGGGAGAAAAAAGGTTTCTGCTATTGCGTACTCTTCATGGTTGTACTCAGCTCCTGGATTAAATTGAAGTCGTTATTACCCAGATTTGGTGAGTCACTCTAACAGATGTGTGCTCTAAAATGCTGCTTTCAAATATGGCTGAGTCATCCCTAGTACCTCTCAATGTAGAGTTGGAAGCCCCCCTCCAACTCCAGTGAACTGCACTGGAAAATGCAATCCTTTGTGGGTGGAACTCTGGGTGTTTGACATTCAGCGCCCGAATTTTTCCGCAGGGCTTCATCGCCACTTTTGACAGATCATAATTGTCAGCAGAGGGAAAACATTGAACACCCTTGTCTCATGGCTGATGAAAAAGGTCACTTCAGTTCCTCCATATTACCCTGACCTGTGGAGTCACGCAGCGGCGGCTGACAACTCAGTTGTCCGTTCCCTGCTTTTCCCTCCCCAGCAAAGCAATGGAGGGTTTAATCCCTTCCCACAGGTAGAAACCATCTCTTCTCTTATCTCCCTCTCTTTCTGCTTCCCTTTGAGTGATGGACAGGCAGCTTGAGCTGTTATGGAAGGCAGCCAGACAGGTCAAAGGTGACTGAGCGGAATAATCCCTTTATGAAACTCTCCTCCCCTGCGAAAGTAAAGCTGGCGTAAGGAAGGTCAGTGTGTAGGCTCTGTCCCTCCTCAGCATCAGCCAAAGATTGTACCGCTCTATTCACTCCCTTACCTTGAGAAGCACACAGCTGGCTTATCGCCCTGGAATTGGCTGTGCAGCATGAATGCAGCAGAAGAGAGAAGCCGGATGAATGTTTGAATGGAGCTCGAGTGTGAATGCCTTACCTGTTTCACTTTATCTGCTGCCAGCTTCTCTCTATCCTCTATCTCGTTTCTTTCTCTCTTACTTTTATCTCGGTCTGTTCTTCCACAAATTCAGTAACCCTATGTGTGAGGAATTGAATCCTTCTGCTGTCTGTGATCTGTCTGTGTGTTTTTAAGATGACCTGAGTGAGGACTGAGTCTTACTGAGAGGGATCATGCCCTTTTGTATAGGTTGGGATAACATCAAACCTGTTCTTCTGTAACACTGTCTCCAGACAAATACAGTAAAAATACAGCTGAGAAAACATTTCAGTGATTCTGAAACTCTTCTTTTGTACACCACCTTTCAGACAGTTTTAGTTTTGCACTGCAGATAAAAATGAAACGAAACAAAGTGACAAATTGTGTTTCCTTAAAGTTGTGTTTACAAGGCAAGAGCTTATAATACACCCTCTTAGCAACGCTACTTCTTCAGTGCAGGTTGGAGGCTACAGTGAGATGCTATTGAAAGGTGACGAGACGGACAGGGGCTAACTGGGTAACGTGCTAACTTCAGTAGAAGAAAAGACACGATAGAGACAAGAGGATGCTATTTCCTCAAAAATTTGTCAAATGATAGAGAGAATTCTTTCAAAAATGGTCGAGGAGACCTTTCTTGTTTGCAGCATTCAGCCTTTTTCATTGTTAACTTTTGAAATTTGATTCACCTGTTCTGGACCTGAGGTTTGGCACACAGACCCAAACTGTGTTATCAAGCAGTCAGATAAATCACTCACTTATTGTCACTGTGACTCCGTTAAGTCACGCTGAGGAGCATTGACAGCTGTCATTCTGAGGAAGTCTTGAACAATTACACATCTGCTAGCTTTCCAATTTGAAAAGTGAAAAGCAGTGGCTGCAGTTTTTTTTTTTGTGTCCTTGTTCTCATCAGCATCACTCTTTTTATCACTCTTTTTTCTCTCAGCAGGTCCCCTGTCTCATCAGTTTAATAGTGGTGTATTGAGCAAAGCATTTCCACAGGTGGTCTCCTTGGGCCAGAACCCAACCCCACTGTCCCTGGTCCAATTACAGCAAGAAGGAGAGGACATTTTTATTGGTCTGTGAGGGGACATTTCCATGGCTGCCATCGTCTCCAGGAGTACAGTCGTCTAGCGCTCAATTACTCCTCCATCCTGAACCGGCAAGGGAAAGAAAACGTCCCCTGCTGAGACCTGGTGAGTCCCAGCGCATTACCAGCACAGAATTTCTGACCTACTTCAAACACACAAAAAAAACCACCCCGCAACTTATTTCCACTGCTACCTACAGTATATGATTGAATATGTGGTAAGTAATATTCCCTGGGAGTTTGAGTAGAGAGGCACAAGCACACACACTCTTAGATAACATACAACAAAAAGCATTTAAAGTAATCTCAATAAGTTTGAGTGCAAAGGTGGCGTAAGTAATAAATTACCTCAAAGGTACACATTAATAAACAAAGGATAGCCAATTTGATAGCAATCATAACTATGATTTGTATAGCTCTTCACAAGCTAGGCCTCCTCAAGCACTTTATTTTTAAACACACAAAAAAACTGAGCTTGTGCCAGGCTGGATTTTTTTTGCGTGTGTATGATTTAGTTGTATTTTCTCCCTTCAGTGCTACTCCTCGACAATATGTATGAATATAAGTATGTATGCAAAAGGAATAATGTAATAACTACATGTAAAAAGAATAGAAAACCCATGTTTCCTGAATTCTACTTAAATTGAGATGGTCTTAAATTGAGCAGTGAAGTCACATATCTTGGGTCAGCAATTTACAAATGATCTACTAAATGACATATACAATGTCAAAAATAAACTGCTGTGTAGTTCACTTATGAATTTCAATGTTCTCATTTGATGTAAAACCCTGGCTTCTCAGGCTTCTCTAGATGCCGCTAGGTATAAAAAGAGTAGCAGACTGACTGACTGTTTTGTGTGCCAAGATTTACAGTGTTAGTCATATGTTCATCAGCATAAATATGCACATATGCCAGGCAGAGATAAGGAGCCTTATACTGTATATAAATGTATGTGCAGATAGAGAACAGCAATTGTGCAATAGTAAATAGTACCTGAAGTTGCACACATTATAAATCTTAGATGTAATGATGCAGGAATGTATTTGTTTTGTGAAGTGTTTTTGTTTTCGAGTACATCCTGAGCAGCTGCCTAAAGGCCTCAGAAAAAAAAAAGATGCAGATAGCAGTAGTGCTGGCTCTGATGCCATGACCTGATGCTGAAGGCAGTAGCACAGCACATGCCACCAGCAACAGAAAGTACCCCCCCCCCCACCTGGAAAAGATATTGCTTTCACACAAGCAGGTGAGAAGCCTCAGACACAGTTGAAGGTGCCAACAGGTGTAGTCAACGCAGCAACCCAGCGGCAGCTGCACGTGGACCTGGACAGTTAGCTCTATTTTCCTGACATGATTACATTGATAACACTGAAGCCTGGATGTGGTTCTATAGTGTCTGAAGTCTCGAAGCAGGTGATCGTATTCGGGTGGACTGTGTCCGGGGAAGATCGGATTGAGGACGCCCATATATCAAAGAAAGATGGACAGATGTTAGGAACCGGTGTAAGAGACAGAGAAGGAGAGCTCACTCGTACCTGCTGAGGTGGTCTACCTACTCTGTGCAGCATTTGCACTGCTGGCCATTAAAGAGTGAGCAAAGAGGAGAGCCATCAGGTGCACAGTGGATCCAGATGACTATGGAATGTGTGATTTGTGGAGTAGTACTGCTGGGACACAAGTCAGCGTGGCTGCTTAGTCCTGGTGAGTCTCAAACCACCCTATTACCCCAGGTTACTTTATCACTTGGAAATAGGAACGTTGTAGAGCTCAAGTCCAGATTTTTTTTATTTTAAGAAAATGGTTCAATAGGTAAAGTGTGCACTACACCCAGTGGCCTGTTATAACAGCTGATCACAGAGCTGGAAACAAAAAGCAGACTCAGCAGAAGCAGAGCAGGTGTAGTAAAAACAATTATTTCCTTGTAGTGAGGCAGGCTTACACAGTCTGCAGTGTGAAGTGTGAGAACAGAGCAGTCAGAGCAGGCAAACAAATCAAAATTGCTACAGCAAGCAGGTCATGACAACAAGCACAGGCAAAACACAACTAAGGCTCAGATGCTAATGCTAACTACACTCTGCACTAATAGGATGATAAAAGAAGGCTATACAGACAGGCACGCCCAACCATGTAAACACACCTCCTCCCTAAGACTTTATAAAGTGGTATAATGTAACACTGCATATGCCTTTTGTAATTGAACATAAACACCTGCCAGGGACAGAGTGGGAGTAAAGTCCACAACTACATCAACAACAAGGCTACATTCTCATAAATGACCATATAACTATCCACCAAAGTTCAGAATTCAAACTGGACAGTAGAGCAGTAAATACAGCAGCAGACATATTTGAATTTGAGCGGCTTTTTCTTCCCTCACTGAATGTTTTTGTGACAAAATTCTGTAGCTCTGACCTGTCTTTGAGTAGTTAAATTAGTGTATTTGAATTTGTCGTGAAACCAGAACAGAAAATATACCTATACATTATCCTGCTAAATAAACTCAGACAGGCTTCCTCTTGTCTTCTGACGACCACTTATGCTGTAAATCTTGACTGGTGTTTATACTGGGCTCCCTGGGAGCTGTGGTCTTGAACCCACTCTGCAGAGTTACAGCTGCTAGATGCACAACTATTTGATGCACTTTGGATTTTTATGGATTATAACTTCTTTTCTCTGAGCTTTTCAGCCAGACCTTTATGTTTTTTTTTTTCAACTTTGCTATTTCCACAGTCCACTGTTGGCTGCCTCAGTGGTTAAACAATGATAAAGATACCACAACATAAACGTTTGGAATGTGGACGGAGCCGCGGAACCGAACAGATAGTTACCTGGAGAGGGAAGCAGATATGAGGAAGATGACGGCTACATAGAACCAGAGTGGGCTGATCCACGCAACACAGTCACGTCTATCTCTCTCGCTCTCCTGCTCACTTTCCCTGATGTGTGCCACATCACTCAATGTGTGTAGCAGCCCATTGGGAAAAGTGCAGGTTCTACCAGAGGCCACTGACACCGGTGAATGGAAACAGTTCAGTTACAGAGGAGTGAAGTGTATTAATGACTAACTGGCTTGAATTTTCCTCTTGATGAAAATGAGAAAGTAATTAGGGACGAGACAACAAAAATAATAATGTTTACGGCTATGAAATAACAATTTACTCATGTGAAACTGAGTATCACTTCCTTTTAGAGTTCTTAGTGGTTTTAAGGTGTTTATTCTCACAGGATCTGCTGACAAGAGCTGAAGGTAAAGCCTGAGAGGTTTATGTGAGGAGAACTGTATATCCTCTCACCTTACCTTTTAGGCTACACTTAAATTTCCAAATCGACAAATCGACAACACCCTCAAAGCCAGATTCGCTCTGTAATGAATACCTGTGAGCAAAAGCAGAAAAATGAACGCACTGACAAATGTGAAATAAATTATTACTATAGATCAGCCTCATTAATCATTAATCATCATCTTCCCTTCACCGTACACCAGTGAGCAAGAGTTGCCGCTGCATACTTCCTCCAAATGAATTTTCTCTGCCTGCCTCAATCTTCCCTTCCTTTTTGCCATTTTCTTTCTCTCCTTCTGTGTCACTCTACCTTTCTCTCTGATAGAATGTTTTATGCAGTGAGTGTCTAAGGAGAGTAGGTTTACTAACACAACAACTCCCCTCATCAGGCGAGGAAATGCTTGGTTTGCCCCAGTGAGAAATGATGAAAAGCATGCAGGAATAATAGTGGACACAGAGTCATTTTTTTATAGGAAAGCAGGAGGCTGCTCAGGGGGCTTAAATTGGTATTTTGTTTCTGCTAGCGGGTGCATATTGAAGCTTGTTGGCTCCATTGGAAGGAAGAATTGTATTAGCCAGAGGGAGAAACAGAAAGAAAGAGAATGACAGAATGAGAAAGAAAGACAGAGAGCGGGACGGCGTTATTGGCAGACGTTGCTGTTTAACAGGGCTGCCCAGATCCAAACACAGAGTTGGCCAGTGATTGGTCGGTTGTGGTTAGGTCTTGGCACAGGCGGTGGTAACAGCTGTTTGGAAATGATGGAAGCCCCCGAGAACGGAGACAGAGAAGAGCAGGACCGCGACAACAATCCAGAATTACTGTGAAATTCTGTTGTCCGGTCATTCTCCCGACACAGCTCAGACTGACGCAGAATGAGAAATAGAACGCCACAAATTAACAACAGGGAGAAAAAAAAAAAAATTAAGATACAAATGGGAGACTGGTGCTGGTACTGCACATGCTGAAAGGAACATGCAGTAATTGGATGCCTTCAATCTTAAGTTCTCCTCTGAGGCTTGTTTGTGGGCCTGTTTCATTTCACGCCTTCATCTCAGTCTAATGGGACAGATCATAAAGACATTATGTGTTGAAGACAAAATGAAATTCAAGCGTGCATGTTATTAGTGCTCCTTACAAAAGGAAATATCAACAAATATGCACAAATACTAATAAGCCTATTTATTGGTCATCAAGCCATTTTGTATAAATATAGCTTGACAGTGTAGAAACACTAATCAATGTGGTAATTACTCTGCAGTTCCTCCTTAATGTGAATCTGGTCATTTAACATGTGGTGTGCTTTACCCAACGGAGATCCAGATGGCAGCTTCACTATTCATAACTGCAGTCCCATCAGATTGTAACAGAGCTGTGTAAATACAATGGACAAAATCCAAAAGCAAAAACACATCAGCACATGGCTAAAAACACATCCAGGAATTACAACCACACCACTGTTATTTCTTCTGCCTCAGCCACGAGAGGTCTCTGTTAACAGCTACTGTTTTACCCGCTCAGGTACTCAAATCACACTTTAAGGAATCCTACAGAGGGAATAATAAATCCCCCACACATCTCCCCTCCATTTTATTACTTTATGTTTTTCTACATACAGCCCCTCTCTCCCCTGCAGATTTTAACTGTGGGGCTGTGCACATCTGGCTGTCAGATCATCCTATGGCGTATGAAGAACAAGCAGAGGCGATAGCAGCAGCAGCAGCAGCAGTAGCAGCTGGGGTGGTCCAGAAAGCCCTCTGGCACGACACAGTGACCAGCAATTGAAGGGCTTGTTAACCATTTCGAAAATGCCACCTAACTGGATAAGTGGATAATGGCAGCCAATCAGGAAGCTGATCATTTTGCACAACAGCTCTCTGAGACATGGATGCAGCGTATTCACACAAATCACAGCGTGCAAAGAGAACAGGGCGCAGCTAACATCTCTGAGACAAAGTTCATCCAGATATTCATCATTAAGTTCATCTGTCTGCGATCCCCCACAGAACCAACACTATCCTCACTGTCTGCCAGCTTATTTAGCCCCTCAGCTGTGTATTGTTGTGAGTAGCATAGAGTTCATATTCTATGAAATGTCAGACTGTGAGTGAGTCAGCCATGGCAGGTGCGTGGGATTGGCATCTACTGTAAATCTCTGGTTAACAGTATAATGAGTTACAGGGGAGCTCCTCCATATGGAAGGAAATGTGTTGGAGGGAAACATACTCCACACAAACAAGACCAGTTGCTCTCACCTGCCTGCATGGCTGAGGCACAGTGGAAACAAACACACACACACACACACACACACACACACACACACACACACACACACACACACACACACACACAAGACAGTGGATGTCTTTCTGTCAGCACCACCACATTCCGTTTGTGAGCAAGTGACAGAGGGATGCTCACAGACTCTTTCAGGCCACCACTGCAAATGCAAAGCAGTGGGACCCGCCCCCCCCTCTCAAAAAAAAGGGGGGGGGGCTGGCCGCTAAAACAAACCCTCACTTATCACCACAAAAACAGGTAGAAAGAGCACAGTGATGGATAATATGGTGATTGCAGAGCTCTGATGAGGTACTCTGCCTTCTATTAAAAGTGCTGCGCTTGGAGCGTATTTCACTCTCGCTTGAGGTTGATGACTAAAAGAGGAACATTCAGTCATCCTCCCTCCACATCCTCTCCAGCTCACACACTCACACTCACACGCAGGCAGACACACTCAGACACATACAAAGTGAGCTGAAGGCTACACTTGCATGTCTCATGACGTTGTGGATGGGAGGTTGGGATATAAAGAGCGATGGGTTAATAAAGAATGCTTCATTTACTGATGAAGTCTTGATGCAGGAGTGGGCAGTCTTGCTTTAAGACATGTGATCTGACTCTCTCTCATCTCTCTCTCTCTCTTTCCAGCTGGTCTACGTTGTAATACACACACAGACACACACACACACATACACACACACACGGATGCACGCTCACTCACACTCGCTCTGCCTTTCTGACACAGACTCTACTTAGTGCGTTGGAGAGAGCACTGAGGCTCACACTATCAGCACAGCTTCTCAATGGGGGGACGCAGCCAAGAGCAGACAGAGCAGTCATTCCACTGGAGCCTTCCGCTGCACGCGTGAGAAGGAGACGACAAGTGAGGGGGGTAAATTAGCTCCCTGTCACCACAACAGAGGAGTTCTACTGACGGAGAGGACACACAGACTGAAGGAAGGAGAGGAAAAGAGACCTGCACCTATGTGGCTGATACAGCAGTGACATGATCAGCCTCCCATCCCTCAAATCCTGGCCAGTTTGTGACACAGACCCCTGGGTGTTTTGCTTTTGGTGACTGTTTTGTGTTGCCAAGGATTTCAAAAGGGACTGAGCAGCAGGGGTGAATAGGAGGGGATACTGAGGAAAAGAACAGCATTTTAGCTCCTTTTGTGCGGTGTTCGGCTTATCTGACTACTGGAATTTGGCGCGGGAATCCCTGGCTTCAAAGTATGGATGGATATAAGACAGAGGAGTGAGTCTGCTGGGCGGGCAGGCAGGCAGTGATTCTGACTGAGCTCCTTTCCTCCTGAACGCACAGCTCAGGTAAGGGTGTGGGACTTTCGAGGAATACCTCTGGTGTTTGGGGATGGGATGGGATGGGTGGGGTTGGGGGTATGATTTTACCAGGAAAACTGAATCTTAGGGAAACATTTCCCACAAAATAGGCTGCAGCTTGCAGAAAAATGTGTCTGATGTGAGTAAAGATGACAGGGCTCATACTGTATGCAAGAAATATGAGAAACAGCTTCTACTAAAGACGTCCTGTATATCATGATACAAATATTCTTTTCGGCCATGTTACATAAGTTTCAACCATGCTTAGATGGGCTAAACACGTTGCACTCACCTTGACACCTTCCTGAAAATAGGTACTGTGAGTGCATCTAATAAAATGCAAAAAGTTCAGATGGAAGCCTGTGTTATGATGAGACATCTCCACCACCCCGAGTGTTTTCCAGACTAATGTGTGACACTCAGACACGTACGTTTTGTGGGAGTCATCGCTGAAGTCTTCTCCGGGAAGAGTGCAGGAGACGAAACGAGTCTAATTTTGTGAAATCGATGTTGCACGCAGGTGCTCCACCGGCTCACCCGCTTGCAGGTGTGTCTGCCGCTCAACTCCTCGACCGCATTTATACTATCTGACGCTGGACTTAACAATTACGCAAAGAGGAGCTGTTCTGTCGGTTTGCATGGCACAACAAAACTGAGAGTAAACTGCTCTGAATGTGTCTCTTTATATCGCGTGGAAAAGAAGACGGGGAGCCTGTTTATAAAAAGCTTACTTGCGCTGAGAAGAAACGAGGCACCGAGAGCAAGAGTTAGCTTCTCCTTTCTTGAAAGCTGCTTCCTTTCCCTCTGAAGTTGCTTTTAAATGAGACTCACGCTCGCTCGTTTTATTTAAAGTCTGCCGTCCGTCTTCACCTCTGGTGAAACGCTGCTGGTAAGCGCCACATACTATTTTCAGCAAGAATGCTTTCCGATAACCGGGAGGAGCTCAGGGTCTCTATGCAATATGCAGTTAACGATTCTATTGTATATGCAGGCAGCTTGGCGAACAGACACACTGTGGGGTTAAAAAAAAAAAAAGACAGAAGAGGAAAACACACTCATGGGACCAGTTCACATTTCCACAAAAACCGCGGATTATGTTGGATTTAGTACAGGGGTGGGGATTTACAATGTGCTGTTCATAATAATATGCTTAATTTTCGCTGAATATTAAGCAGTCTCAATGTCACTGAGGGCAAAGAACACACGGGCAACATTTAGTAGCCTAATGGCTTTAATCTCTGACGCTCAAAACACAAAGTGTGTCTAGTTTGAGCAAACAGGCAAGCAAGCAGTGTCTTTGCTTTGTGGAAATAACCCACAGGGTCTGGCCTGCTGTCATGGCACTTTCTTCATTTTTATCTATACAGGCACCTTATTCAAACGTGAAATTCATGATTTCTGAAGTGTTTCTTTAACAGACCCCCTGGGGTTCATTCTGCTTCATAGCCTGTTGTGATATGGCAGAATCAAACATTAAAGGAGCTTTAGATTCACACAGAAAGACACAATCTCAGTGGAAAGTGAGAAATGTAACACAAGTGTAGCCAGATCCTGTGATGTCTGAGTGATACAGCCGGTGAGTGGGGTGAAAATATTCCTCACAAAACTGATCATCTGTCCGAGAATTGTACCTTAAACAGCCTCAGTGAGTAGGTTGGAGATGTGCCGTTTTAAAAGTCTGAGGCAGACACACCAAGTTGTTTTAGAGGAGGTGGAGGTGATGATTTTAAATATCCCACTGTGGGGGCCCTGAATGCAGAGAGGTGCTAATAACACCTGGAAAGGAGGAGAGCTTCATTATTCAATGAGGGCTAAGGCGTGTCTCCATATGCTGGGCCTCACCAGCCATTAGGCACTCACTGAACAAATCCGCAAAAAGGCTGTTTGTGCATAGAAATCCTATCTTTTATAAACTTTATGCAATATTCAGGGCTCCAGTGACGATATTAACGGCGATGTAGTTGTCATAAAAAGAAGAAATAGCTCATTAAAAAATTATTTGTCTGACAAAAAGCTTGGAGTAGGATATTTTCCTTCTCCTGCATTTTATGTCTTATTTTGGTGTGGTACAAGTCCTTTTAGGCTACAGCAGGTTTGGACAAGACAAACATTAACGAGATAAAATTTGCGTTTGATCATTTGCTTGAGTCTTTTGTCTGCAGGGTTTTTTCCTTGAAGCCTCTGTCGCTCTTTTTTCTTTTCATTCCTCATGTTATTATAAGAAAATACCCATGGACGTATATGTAAATAAATCATACCAGTAGACGTCTTGGTCTAAATATTTCAAGTTGATATACAGTATTTCAGAAGATGTGCCAGTATTCTTGTCTCTTTCTTTTGTTTGACACAGTGAATTAAAGACAATGTGTGTGTTGTAAATATGTGTGTGGATATGCTGTAATACAACTCTGCCCCTGCCCTCCTCTTGTTTCCTCCCCTGCTGCGTGCTGTCCTGCAGACCCGGCCTTACCATGTCCTGGTTGTTGGCCATGTGGATTAGCCTTGGCTTCCTGTTGTTGTGCCAGGCCACGCTCTACCAGACCATCCAGCAGCACCATGTGGCCCGACCCGGTCGCACCGACATTCTCACCCTGGGTATGTACGCCTCTTTGACAGATTTCAGTTTAGCGGCATAATCTTACGGTGCGAGACGTTTCCCTGTCGATGGGGCAGCACTTCTCGGCTTTGGCTGTTTAAAAGCAGCAACAGCAAGAGGCTGCTGCAGTAAGTCAGAATGATTTGCCACAGCTCTGTACTGTAACATGATGATTCACCATGCTCACAGTCATAAGAGATAAGGAAAGGGGAAGACTACTAATTGTGCCTCTAATTGCATGTTACATACTTCTACTTAGTCACACTCAAATCTATCTCTCCGTACACATTTTGCGCTATTTATGGAAGTAATATTGTTGTTTGACTTTGATTCTTTTGCTGAGCTGCATGCTTGTGTTTAAAACCTAAATGTGGAAGCCCTGTTAGACAAAGAACATCTTCAAACATTGTGATTTTGCTGGTGGGGGTATGATTTCTGTCTGCGGTGAGGAATTCTTGACTACTGCACCCTGAATCTTGCTGGCAGACTGTTACGAGTAGGACAAGCTGTAGGCAAAAATCCGTATTACTGTGCTGGTAACCAAGAGAGCTTTGATCACTGTGGCTTAGATGGAAATGACAATTATGTTTCCCTCTTTTGCACTGGAAACGTTTGGCAATTAAGCTTGACGCCTTCTGCACTGTAGGGGCAAAAGGGGAAGGGTAGACGCCGAGGCAGCTCTAATTCTCTGATTATGGAAAAGCTTACCAGCATTTCTTATGGTGTATGTGGGAGTGTAACAGGGCAGGCAAAGGTTTTTTCGAGCAAAGCAAAGGCTTTCTTTAAGCTTCTAACAATGAGTGTGACTCCCATGCTGAACCCTCGTGCAGTGTGGCTCTCTCCGGAAGCCAAGCGGCCGTTAAACATTGATGCTATCTTCTGCTTGATTCTCTTTTGTGTGTTGCATTGCCAAGCTAAAAGACGGTAATTGAAGCACAGCGTGAGGAAGAAAAATCCAGCGCTGAATTGTCCATGCTTGTGTTAAACACTGGTGACTTTAAGCAGCATGTCGGAGAATTGGCTTACTTTTGCTTCGGAACAGCTGACACATGAAAATCCAAGCTATGATAGATAGAAAGTTCTCAAAGTATCCCGGTCCCGTTAATTGGAACAAGAGGGTGAGGGATGAGCGACAGAGAGCTCTGTATGAATTTTTAAAGGCTAGCTTCCAGTTTTTCTTGTTTTTTTTTTTTTTCTTTCTTTCTTTCATTTTTTTTTTTTTTTTTGACTGGTTGGCAAGTCGAGCTTGGTGCCAAAGATGTACAAGGAAGTGCAAGGCTCAGTAAGTGTCTTTTGAATAATGCAGTGGTCCCAAGGGAGAAGAAGAGGAACAAAAAATAGTCCCCCCACCCCCCTCTCCAACCTCCACCACCAACGTAGATCTAGAAGAGTCATCTAGGCAAAGGATGGTTATGGCTGAGAGTCCTCTGGAAGCTTTCCTGTCAGACAGATCAACTCACACACTTACTGCATACAACACTAAGGAGGGTGCGGACATGTACACACTTACATATTCACAAACCATTCTCTCGGTGAGGCCATTATGGTGTGGGATTTTCATGGGTCCTCTGGGGATACAGGAGCTGCGTTCAGGACACCGTCAGTCAGGTCTGAGAGGATGCAAACTTATATTGTAGAGATGGATGATAAAAACACACACTCGGTTGATCTGATCTTTTACAGTCTCGGATTTCATTTACATTATTGGACTGGTTTAGGCTGGGGACATTCAATTTTGAATAACGTCACTTAGAGATAATCAAAAGAAAAAAGATGTTACTTAATATACCAGAATTTATATTGGAGCTGTTATAGTGATAGTTTAGCACAAATACTCTGGAAAACTTTTAAAATCAAACAAACTGATGCATGACAGCAATAATTGGTGCTGACAATCATGATGCTGGGATACGTTATGATGTTTTACAACTTGGCGCTCAGAAGGAAAACATTTCTCTTTTTTTTCGCTGCTGCTCGGCAACTGTACAATTTACTGTATATCATGTTTTTTTTAAGAGGATTAAGCTGACATCAATCTTACTCAGCCGTGGAGTAGCGTTAACCGATTTAACCAGAACTGCTCTCTCAGAATTGAAATGCTATGATGAATATTTGAATTAGAATTGATTTTATAATTTGAGAAGCTCTCTGGTTTCATTGAGGCCAGAGCCCTCAGATATAAATAGATATGGATATGTAGGACGTGGCAAAAAAAAAGAGATGTCTTGCCTTGAAGAATCCATTGGTTTTCATGCTTTGCTGTTTTCTGTAATCAAATAATGTTTGCGTTTCTCTGGGAGACGCGCTGCGATGTACTGTCTGCCTTACTGTAAATGAAGTTGTAGATTGTTTTCTCTAATGAAGCACGACATATACGGGTTTGAAAATGTATTCTGTGCAGATGAAAGAGGAATAGAAACCGTGTTTTATCTTAGACTCACACCTCAATTTTCTCAGATTATTGGCTGATTATCTTTAAAATGTATTAATGATAACATAGGGGAAGCTTCTTTCCCGTGCCTTGCATTGGAGCCTGCTATGCTTCTGTATTGTCCTCTGGACAGCTAGAAGCTAAGTCTTGAAAGGGGGAACATTGGGATGGTATTTTGTAAGAAACCGTGTCCTGAAATAAATTTCTGTGGATCTTGGCATGCAGCCCAGCCAACTGTCTGAGAGTCTGAGTGGTACAAAAACCGTCCCACATAGACAAAGATACACAGACAAGGGGCTGTGTGGGTATCTAAGGAGGGGAAGTGAAGGTCATGTTCAGCTAGGTACAGATGTAATCCTCTGGTCTGGTGAAGCATCTAACAATGTTGAGAAATCAGCTTAACTGCCTCCTGCAATGGTGAAATGACAGTGCATACCAAAAAAAGAAATGTTACTGCAGAGATAAAGTTTCAAGATCGCATTTATTTATTTTCTCCGAATGTTTCCATGACAAATCGGCATAGTCACCACTGAGGCGGAGATTGAGTAACGAGTTGCCTGACTGCTTCGTCACCTGCTCAGGAAGCGGCGCCGCTCTCTTTCCCATGAGCCCCCGCTTCACACAGCCTTCCCCTGCATCCTGCTCATGCGCCCGAAGATTGATGGCGGCCTGATTCTGGGCAGCCAATTCTGGTCTCTCAAGAAATAATCCACTACATTGACAGATGAGCTGAATGTGACATGACACACACAAGCCTCGGCTCTGCACTCTCCCCACCTGCCAACACAGCGAGCACAAGTGTTCACTGCCAAGACAGCAGCCACACAAATCAGACCACTCTTGACAGCACGTAGTATTGGACTCCATCACAAGTCAGTAAAAGTGCAACCAATTTACAATGTCAGTGTATTTCTGGCAGTAGTTACTGTAGATTTGGCGTGTTCTATCGTTAAAATGAAAGTGCTCCCTAATGTTTTGACTCCACATTGTAGTACAGTATTATCGATAAGTTATCCTTTGCGGGCACTGTATGTATTTACACCTGTTCACCTGCAGTATGCATCCAGTAGCATTGTTCATAGTGTATCAATGCCCAGTGGGGCCATCTGAATGTAACAACACTTTAGCTGCTGCTTTGTTTTATTATGACTATGACAGGACAGTTTAAGAGAGTCTCAGATCTAATAGAGCAGCATGATTCCTCTTCCAGGTGCAGCTGTAAAACTAACTCTACTAGCCCGTTACACTTTGCTAGCAGTCTGTTGTTGACGTTTTGTTTGACCACTTTTTTTTTTTTTTTTTATCAGCCATGATGTCAAAGGCAGCACAGTGTATATGTACACCGTTACCAAACTCTGCTTCACACTTTAAATTAAACCACTTACTGTGTAAGTTAGCAGCTGTTCATTTGAAAGAATATCCTGATCAAAGGCTTGCAATGAAATGTGATTCAGCAGTGAATGCCAGCCATAGGCATACTGATTTTGCATGTGCATGAGAAATGTATTACATGACAGCACAAAATGGGTTATGGACTTGCTGAAAAGGCTGATAACTAATGCTGTGGTGCTGCTGTTATGTTTTTATCCATTGATATGAAATGGCTTGTAAAGTCTAATCACAGATGATTGGAAGGCATTTTAATGAGCTCATTGTTCAGCGTGCCATAATGCTCCCTCAGTGCAGGAAACTCATTGAGGTGAAAGAAAACATGTTATTACTTTGATTAGCCAAGATGGTCAAACAAGAGCAACAGTGTGATCAGAATCAAGGATGTGTTTGGTAAATATAAAGATGCTTTAAGAGCATGACCTGCCAAAATACTGTATTGCTGAACTATAGCTTTATGTATCCATTGAAGCTCCAGTATTTTAACTTAAGATCTAAGGATTGGGGTTTTCTGAGGAGAGAAAAATCTGACAAGATACAGGGCGTTAAAATAAACCTTCAGCTTGATTTAGGATAGCTGTCTTTTTGGTAAATGAGGACAGGGTGGAAGTATGGAAGCCATACATACACACGGCATGAATTGATTTTTTTTTTCTCTTTCTTTCCATTGCCGAGCGGATGGCTGCTTCAGAAGATTGATGATTTTTCGGGCAGTGTTTGGGAATGTTAAGAAATTAGCTTCACTGGCTCACAAAGTGAGTGCACACACTGTTTTCAACTCGCAACTCATTTTCATAGTTCTCAGACTTCTCATTACAATAGCGCAGTGTTGGTGGCAGACACACAGAAGTGAGCATGCACTTTTGTTTTTTTTACACAGTCATCTTCAAAGTGGTAATCTCGCTGCTTCGCTTCTTCTGTGGAGGTGTAAGCTTTTTACAGTGTGAGCGGCAGATCCATCCACACTATCCACAACAACAGCTTTCCATATAGGCTCTCCTTGTTTTGTTTTGCCATTAAATCAGCTTTATTTACATCCCCATTAAACTGTGGGGACTAATTAGTGTGAGAGCTGATGGTGAAAGAACATTCAATTAAATTACAGTTACTTGAATGGATGACGCCTGAATCATATTTTTGAAGAGGAATTGTTTGATCTGGCTGGCAGCACTGGCTCATGTGGAAAAACAGTATAAGCCACATGCACACATTTACACACACACACTCACACACATACATATACATGCATACATATCCAAACCATTACTGTTAAACGTTGTGGAATAACCTTTTATGAGGCTACAGGTTGCCATGTTTTTTTTTTTATATGTGCTTTTCTGTTTGAGAGAATATTCACTTGTGTATGTATCATGTAAAACCACCTCCTTTAGAGATAAATTAAACTAAGAGCTAAGGGGTGATGGAAATCATAAATCATATATGACGCAAATTTAATTAGAATTCATTTTGTGAATATGGCATCTACAAATCCTGCCTTTTGCCAACAGAGGATCTCAAATCCTATAATCTACCTCCACATGGGATTATAATTGCTTGGAAAACTGTGGGCTTAGGTAGAGAGCTCATCAGTGCTATGTGATCTGTCTCTCTCAAACACGCACACACACATGTCCTTCGAGGTAATGAAAGCAACCTTTTCTATAAAAAAAAAAACAACAAAAAAAAAAAACTAGGCAATAACTGCCTGATCATTCAGGTGCCGAGCAGCACTCTCTCCGCGCCTGGCCTCTTCCCCCACCCCTTCGGCCCTCCCTCCCTCCCTCCCTCCTTCCATCTCCTCGTCTCTATCGGCCCCTCAGACGATTTGTCATGGATCAGATGAGACAATTTGTCATGGATTAGTGCACTTAAATGTCTGTGTGATAGTGGAAGCAGTCACTGGAAAAGCTTAGGAATCCTATTACACTGCGTTTTATGGCCAGCAAGAGTGGAGGCAGTGGAGGTTGAATTGGCAGTTTCTATGGCCTGTGTACCATTTCTTGACTTTTTCCTCCACACATAATCAGATATTCACTTAAAGGTGAGCTCCAATAAGAAAGAAGACCAGAAGTTATATATTCTTTCCTCATTCACCCCTTCTTGTATATGTTTCTATTTAATTGACTGTTAAATATACCCTTCCTTTAGTTGCCAAGTGCCAGCCAAGCTTTCCGTTCTCTCACGGGACATTAACACAATTATCACACTAACTGTGATAGATTCACCGTTTGAAAGTTGCAGTAATCATTAACACAAGGGGTCTTTGATGTCAAACAGATTTTGTCAGTTGTTATGAGCTGATCTGATTAGCTGCAGCTAGCTAGTATGAGCTAATGCTATTACTAAAACTCTAAATATGCTATTTTTTTGCTAAACTCCAACACAATGGATGATCCAGTCCTGAACAGTTATTATTCTAACGTTACCTGTAACCACAGAAAATATTAGCTACTGACACCCCATTGCCTTTGGAACTAACACTAGATTAGGTTACTACTGTTGGCAGTAAGCTAGTTAGCCGGGCATGCTAACTTATGTTGGAGTAGACAAACACAATGTTCAATTGTTTCACTTTTCAATTTCTCTCTTGTATTTTTGGTTTTGTAAAAGCTAAAAAAAAAGAAGCCCCCACTGTCCAAACTCTTTAGATCCAGATTATAGCTCCTAATAAAAACTTCTTGGGCCCAATTTCTCTTACATACGGGTGATTATGGGTGTGGTTTAGTAAACAGTCAAGTACGATGTTGTTTGCCAGTATATTTGACTGCAATAAGTCAGTCACCCAGTGAGAAATTACCTCTGTTTTTCTTAGTATTTCACATTCAGTCTTGGCAAACAGATTCCATTTCAACCTGTGACAATATTGCCGTGTCATTAGTATTTATTTACTCAGCGGTCTTTCTCATCACAAGCCTTTAAGTGAATGCACTCTGGTGCATTTTCTACCTTCTTGACTGAGATTAGATGGTATCACATTGATCCTATTCTTGACTGATCTCAGATAATTGTGTCAGGCAGAGTGTACAGGTGCTATTTACAACAGGTGGCTCAATCCCCCAATTATTTTCATTAAACGGAAGAGTTTGAAAATAGACAAACCAGTCACACAGTGCAAAGTGTGTCCAAACAACCCAACTGTCTATCAGTACCTTGTGATGCAGTCAACCTGTTTTCATCTAGATTAAATAGTCCTCTATGTGTACTTTCTCTGTCAGATCCTATTTATTCCAGCTCCCTGCAACACATCAGTTTTTCTTGCATTAAAGAGAGCAACAGAAAGTTACTGTAACATCAACCATTATCATCTTTATCCATACAGTATCTTATGCAGCTTCTCTATCACCTCTACGCCCCTCAAGCCCTTTAGTGGCATCTCACTGAAGTGAAATAGCTTGCTTATGTTAATGGAGCAAAGACACACTGCCAGGTAATTGTGATTCAGCACAGCTACCTCGTGGCATCATTTAAAACCACTGCAGGGGACAAATGTTGCTCATTGAGTGTTTTGTTTGCAGAGGACTCACTTTGCCCCAGCAACTCATTTACCCAGTGGCAGTCAAATTAGGTTGTCTTAACCGTACTACTAATTTACTCTCTAACACATTTCACTGGTCTGTTTTTTGTCTTGTTCTGTTTTTCTTTGCTTTTTTTCGCAATCACTTTTCGTAAGACACTTAAGTGGAGTATGTAAAGCATAAATTATTTTTGGTATTGCTTTTAGCCACAATTTCAGAAATGTGAACAGACAGCAGACAACAGAATCCAAAACAAAACTTGCATGTTGACCTCTGTCATCTTAGCCATGTAGCTGGTTTTCTAATGCCAAGTGAATATTCTACACATGTTTCTGTCTTTTATGGCTTAATTTCTTAAATGTTGAAAGAGACGCAGATAGAATCATTGATTCTGAATTTCAACTTTTGCCCCTGGTTTGCTTTGATAAATTCCTCCTTCACTGACATTTTATCCTTTGAAAGATTAATCAGATTAATACGATCAACGTAAAGATTTAAAATGTTAGCATCGTTTGCAGCTTGTTTCCGTCGCAGCAAAGTGGCCAAAAAAACCCCACTTAAAGCAGTTTCAGACTTTTTCTTCTTCTCTCATGTTGTCCCTCTAAACGTAAACACACCTCATTAATATACATTCACAAAATGTGTGAAAACCACTTCATCTTTGCATCCTCTGTGTTTAGATTTGTTTTCACAGTCCTAATAACATGAAATTTGAGATGCATATATTCAATTTGTTGCCATGGTTACTTGCTTTCTCAGTTCACCCCAGTGAATCATTCATTCGAGGCCTGACAGGGGCCAAAAATGGATTATGGGTCTTGGAATTATGGAAACAGAAATCCCCTTGCTTGAATATGTCCCCACTTGTCAAACGTATGATTGAAAGTCTGTCTAAATTTTCCAACCGCGGTGCTCTGTCAGCATTAGCTGAGGTCTATTTGTCTTGTCTGATGTGTCTGGATGAATGTGGCTGCTGTGCCGAGGCAGCATTGTATTGTCTTATCACAGCTTTATCTGACAGCAGACGCTCTAATAATGGAAGTTAGGTTGAGATGTCACAGTTAACTGTTCATCACTGCTATACAGAGTACGACACATAAGATGGACACAGCCAAATGCCTGAATAAATAGACAGGATATCTTATTTTAATCCGTATCAGCCACCATGTTGTGGTTTTCACATTGTTGTGTATCTTGTATTAAATGTGCCAGTCACTTGTACTGTACATGGTGAGAATGGTGACAGACTGTTGAAAATGTAGGAGGACAATTAGTATCCGCTGGCCCTGCAATGTATCTTCATTTGCCACAGTATCTCCAGCGCATGTCAGGTTCACTGAACATGGCTCAATGCCCTCATACCTTCCCGCTCGGTGCCTGTTGGCCAGGAGAAGCGAAAGAATGAAGGATGAGGTGGCACCTGCATGTGTCTGTCTGTAGCCTAATGACCCAGAGGAGCTTCCTCTCTCACACACTATCTCCTTCCCCACTTTTATGCTCTTTGTCTTTGTCATTCTCCGGACATCTCGTCTGCCTATTAGCTGCAGAGCTCATCTTCCTCGGGTCTTATCCCAATCCTGTTCGTTCACTCACAGAATCTTCTATATGTCAGTTTCCCCTGTGGCAATGTCCAAAAAAGACATGTTTCACTTCAATTATCTTGGGAAACTCAGGCAAAGAAGGCAGCGTGTATTTGCAAGGAAAAATTGTTTTGAACCTTGGACAGCCAGACAGACTGTGTAGGATTTTCTCTTCCTCATCTCTCATCCCAAAGGTTTAAGTGATGTGAGCTGCAAGGCTTTTCCAACAAAAAGACCTTTTGACCTGCTTTCTGTAAGTTTTGTGAGTTGAGTGTAAATGAGGATTAATGCCTGCTCTAAGGAACTTGTTCAACCTTCTCCCTGAAGGCATCGACAGAAAATAAAAACAGGATGGCATACATGTGTACAAAATAAGAGTGTTATTGGAACTGAGCTGGTAGAACTGAATACCTTTCCACATGCCGTCTTTGATCATACCATCTTTTCCCCGTCCTTGAGGATTTCAGCCCCCTCCAAGGCATAAACTGCAAGGCACGCCTGCATGCTAAATAAAAAGTGCTGGAACTGTACTGATGTATAACTGCATCCCTCACCTCATTTTTTTTTATCATAGTATGTTTTTTTCTTTGTCCTTGTGGAGTTGAATCCACATCAAGGCTTGTGAGCTTAAGCTCCTTCATGAGAGACAAACAAAAAGATCACTTTTATAATGTTGCCGCTGAGCTTTTTACTTTTGTAGGACAATCAGACTAAGTCACGCTGCAAAAATATTTTCAATCCCTCACATCATGGGAAGTTGAAATAGCATGTCTGTGCCCAACATTTGGCCCAAAAGCAAGCCGTGTGGGTTAATATTGTCCAGTCCAGAGCAAACACGAAAGCCAGAAAGTCGGGTAAAAAATGGTTTCTGTAGACAAGCCAAATGCTGCTTTATTTCTCTTTTTCAATTTCTGTATTTTTTCTCCTATTGATGGCCTACACTCCTGTATGTGTGTGACTTGGTGTAAGCGTGTAATGAAAAGTGTACTCAGAGCTGAGCCAATGTGCTCTGCTCTCGTCAGGATCAAGGGCTTTAGTTTCGCTCTCAGCAGATGCAAAGAAGAGTAGCGGTGCGATGTTTCGCTGAAGAGAGAAGAAGTACCTCTGGCTCACTTGCTATATATTAGCTTTTAGTATTGCATTCCACCTCTTCCCCCCGTATTGTTAAGTGCAAGCCTCACATAGAACTGCTCTCCCATCTCGACGTGACACCCCCTTTTTCTCAGGTGCAATCAAAGTGTAACTTTTTGATTTATCCATGAAAAAAAATACAGAAATGTTTTGTGAGACATTCAGTGGAGCGGGCTGCACCTCTGTGTTTTCTTTTTCTTTTTTTGCAGAATGTATGTGAGACAGAGAGCTGGCAGGCAGAGATGAAGCTGGCTCATATTAGCCCCAGTCACCAGTATTACTCATTCACTATCTTAGCCACTTATTTTGTACTTGCACACCTTTATCTGCTGTCTCATGGCAGGATGGATATGCACACATGCTGTTAGTACGATATATTATACTGTACATGTGACATCATCAGGGCATCACCACGACATGAGAAATGGCTTCAGCTGTAGTTGCTGCTTCTCAGAGCTTGTTGAGCTGTAGAGGAGCTGCGCGCACACTGTCAGGGCAGACACACAAGGCCGGGTCTCTGTGCAGCAACATGTTGCTGTAGTGATGTTATTACAATTTTGGATGATTCACATGAGAGGGCAGACAGGCAGGCAGACAACATTGTAGTTTTTCTTTTTTTTTCTCTTGGCTCTTCAGCAAATGGGAAATGTCACCCACAGCTGCAGCTGGGGCAGGCTTAAGGGGGTACATATTCAAAGAGCTACGACTATTTGTTCCACTGGTGTAATGTAGTTGGCGTTATACACCGGAGGGGAGAGGAATAAACGCTAAGAATGCAAAGGAATATTTAGCTAGTGAGGAGGAACAGGGAGCACAGAGTGAAGAAGAAAAGGGAGACTCATTAGAGATGAGAAGTATCAGTCTGACTTGGAGGATATATCAGTTTCTGACAGGTGGCTCTCCGCTCTGACATTGTGACAGCCACCCTACCAAAATTTGCTGTGTGATGTGTATGTGTATGTATATGTAGATGTTTTTGTATCACAACATGATGTGCACATAGAAACAGTATCGTTTAGTCACATTTTTGATCTTGAACTTTCTGTTACATTGTACCTCAGCTTTTTGATAACTTGTTGTTTGAGTACATTCCAGTTCTTCAAAATACAACCTGACATCCTGTCTTTTGTTACAGTAGAATAGCAGTGTCATTTAGAGAAATACACCATTTACTTCTGTTTATGTTATATAACCTTAATCATTTTACAGTGCACGCCAATGTTATCTAATGCTTTGTCATAATTTTTTATTTACTTATCTTGAGCTGCTTTGCAGGACAAACTTTACAATGTCAAATCAATCTTGAAATTAACTGCTGTTCTGGCTCACAAAGATGCCTCAAATAAAGATAAAGGGAAGTGGGAATAAAGTTTATGTCAGCATGTTTTAGAAGCGTTATTGCTTTGGGAGACTGTTTTGTTCCATCAGACTTTTTATCCTCTTCTGCTTGACTGTCTGTGTATATTTGACGTGTCTGTATTAATCATTAGTGGAGTTGGATTTGACAACTTTTACTTTGTTATAAAAGTGTAACTTAGTTTTAATCATGGTTGGGGCCGCAATGCCGCAGTGGTCTGGTATTATAACGATAATAATAATGATAAATAGTTAATAAAAGTAAATGAACAGATAACATGATACAAATAAAAGTAACCCTCTTCAGTCCTCTTTTGTGTCTGCTGAAATGTTAAGCAGATTAATGTTAAGTAGACACTGACCCAGAAAAGGGTTCCAGGTTTCTTGTCTTTATTGAACCCATGAGAGAGAATCTACTCAAGTTTAACATTATCTACAACTTCCTCAATCCATCTGTCATATATGGGGAGAAGTGTGCTTCCATGAACAAGACTAGTCTGGCATTCATATAGTGGATTATGTGTAGAACTTTACATTGGGTTAGACCATTGCAGGCACATATCGAAGAGGAATGGACCAAATCTAGGATATGGTCCCGCATTTCCCGCATCAAGCGATAGCGACACCTAAACTGTTTTTAAAGTAAAAATGCACTTAATGGTTACAGTTTCTCAATGTGAGAATTTGATGCCTTTCTTTGCCATGTACAATGAATGTGTATGTGCATGTATAATCAATTGATAATGAAAATGATCATTAGCTACAACCTTAAATGCACCGTATGTAACTTCTGTTGCCAGGAGTCTCTCAATCAAAACAGTAAGAAAAGATGGCGTTGGGTGAGTTTTTGTCTTCACCACAATTACTGTAAGCTTCTCCCGGTTAGAATTCTTTCAGTGTCAGCCATTCAGGAAATCAAACAGACCCGGTGATTATAACAGTTAAAAACACTGAATACAGCAGTTTCACGTTTAAAGTCAGTGTTTCACCAAAGCCGTACGGAGGACAGAGACACCAGGGAAGTGTTGGGGATTAAAACCGGTAAACGAATAAAGCAGTTTCACTTAAAAATAAAATCAGTGATTTGCCGACGTGCTTTGATGGACACAGGACAGGATGTCTCAAGTGGCTGGGAGCTGAGTTGTCTAACATTTGCCTGGCTTTTTTCTCTGATAACATAAGATCCAGAGGTAGGGTGATTAAAATCCTTCATCTGGTTAAGATATATAGTTGAAAACCACCATGTAAAAAGTGTATGTAGTTTAAAACTAGATAAAAGTCCATTTTGAGCTTCTGACAGGCAACTACAACACCTACACATGCATAGGGGATATGATATCATTGACAGATGACCAAATGATACGGAGCGTTACCGTATTAAAATTGTATTACTCTAGGTTTACTGATAACATTTAGGAAAATGTAAGTACACAACTCAAAAAAATGTATAACATAGGTTTAGTCAATTTTAGACATTTTAATGTGTTAAAGTTACATAAAATGGCCTATATACATGACTGACTATATTAAAAAGTTAATGTTAAACCCAGTTGCATGTTGCTGTCAGCCTTTATATCACTGCTTGTGTGTAAAGAATCTCAGCCAAAACACCATATCCAAGCATACAACACACCAACGTATTGAGCAAGACATTAGATTATGTCATTCTCTGTGTCAAAAGTCAGCAATTTGTGTGATAAATATTTCACTTTACCAACATCAGAAAAGGATAAAGACACCTGGGATGAACTTGAGTACCACTTCAGCACTGAATCACTGAGGGCAGATTTTCTGGAGCCTGAGGACATGAGAGCCCTAGAGTTGCATGGAGCAGAGGTTATCCAACAGCAGCGCTCGGAGACGAGGAGACCTCTTTCTCACTCTGTAGCCAGAGGTGCGGTGTGCTAATGTTAGTAGTTTTGGTGATATTGGAAGGTGAATACGAGCCCCTCGTAAGGTCTTATAGGCTCTTGTGAACACACCATCTTATCCTGAGGTGAATTGGATGAGGAAGGCGTACAGATCTCGGCACTCTCTGCAAGGACACTCGTAATAGGTTTCTTACACATGGGAAAGCAGCAGCAATAAAACAGACTCATATTCCTTTTCATGAGCAAGAGGGGATTATGTAGTTTTAAAGTAGGAATCTGGCTTCCGTACTGTACATGTGAAGGATATAAATCGGTACTAGAGAAGAATATACATCAATACTGCATAAATTGTAGGTTTAGCTATGATAATGGTGTAAAACATTTAAGAACCATAAGGCAATGACTTGCTAATCTTTCTAATCTCTTATTGTTATCCAGGAAGAATACTTGCGCCTATGCTTTGTGGCTGAATATGAGAGTAAAGACAATTAGATTCATGTTTTCTGTGAATGTGTGGATCTTGTTAAAACCTTGCTGCCAGTTGGAGGAGGCAGCAGTGTTTTTGAAGAAATTTGGCCGATCAATCCAACGTCCGCTGTCCAACGACTACACTACCATCGATCATCGTTTACATCTCATTCCCAGCAAGATGCTAGTTGCCATCTCGTAACATTTTCCTCTGGACATTTGCATGTCTGGCTGGATCCACCTGCCTGTCTGTTTGCAAGAAAGAGGGGGGAAAGAGAATGTGCTTATGTGTATGCAAAAGAACAAGACAGGATGTGACTGCCTGAGCCAGCCAACCAGCTTGCTGTGGTGCTGTTGCTGAAGGCCGGCCAGACAGATGGCATCCATTTGATCCGGGAGATGCTGTAATGGTGGGCCAGGAGCGGCTGAGAGAGGTTGTTATTGGGTCTTCATGAGCAGGCCATACTGCCAGTCTGCCAGGCAGTGAAAACTTTAACCTTTTTAAAAGCTTACCTTCTTTTCCCCAACTACCTCACTGATGTGTTGGCTGATGCGGCAGATAGTTAACATGACTTTCTCAAAGCTCGCAGCGTGTATATTCATCAGTGTTTGCATATGGATTTCACCGTCTGTCCAAACTTAAAGGGCAATGCTAGCGTTACTTATTCTTTTAACTTCTATCTTCAAAACCTCTTAAGAGACTAAATCCACAAAAAATCAAACTGTCAACGTTTGTGTTTGTAGCCATGATTTGATATAGCTTCTGTCTCTGTGCCATAGTCATTTATTGTTGCCCAAAAACTCAACAAATAAGTGAAAAGCACACAAAATAGCCATACTGTTACAATAAACATGGACTATGTAGTTAATTCTGGGACATTTGTCGTCTCTGGAATGTAGCTCCACGTCGAACAGACTTTACTGAGCTTGCTTGAGAAGACTGTAGGCTGGCAGTGTTCGTTGCAGAAGTGATGGCACACCCAGATACAACAGCATGGTTATCTAACCCAGTAAACCCCTGATCAATACCACTAAAATATGAAGTAATTACAAATCCACTGAATACAGTTTTATTTATTTTTAGCCAAAGCCCAAGAAGAATGAAGCCAATTAATGAAAAACTACAATGAAAGATCCATATTAAAGAACCACCTGAAACAAAAGTCAGTGCACCCTTCATTTGTGAGATTCCATTCTGTCTTTACTTTTTGATGACAGATTGGAGATGGAGTCGAACACAAACCTGTGGGGAGTTCTGACATTCTTCACAGATGATTTTTTTTTTCAGCTGCTTATTGCTGGAGGGATTTTGTTGCTCTACCTTCCACTTTAAAATACTCCAAAGGTGTTATATTTGAAGTGGAGACATACCTGGTCAGGTCATAGTTTCCCCTTTACTTTACAAACTCTGGTGTGATTTTTTTTTCTTTCTTGTGCAGTGTGTTTGGAATTGTCATGTTGGAAAATTGACTCTCCTGCCAAGTCTCTGGAGACTGGGAGTCGTCTTTTCATTCAGTATTTGGGTATACACCGGGCCAGCTCTAAATGTCATCTCCCCTGCACCTTTTGCTGTCATGCCGTCCCATGATGGAGTCACTGTGGTAGTCTTGGTCATGTCCACAACAAACATGCTGGACTGCATCTGATCCAAACACATTTATTTTGGTTTCATCTGATAAAAGAATGTGCCGCCAATATTCATTAGGCATTTTTTCATGTTCTTTGGCAAAGTTTGATCTTGCAGTTTTGTGCAGTTTTGTGAGCAACGGCTTGCTTCTTGGAGACCGTGCATTAAAGTTGATTTCATGCAATGTCCTTCTCAAATACCTGTTATTTTGTGCTAATTAGCAAATCATGGCACATGATCAACATGTTGAATAGAGAACATTCCTTGCTATACATCCGCATGTTAGCTTTGTCATTGTGAGCATATTAGCATGCCGGCATTAGCATCTATCCCAAAGCATCACTGTGCCTAAGCACAGCCTCACAGAGCTGCTAGTATGGCTGTAGTCTTGGATGATGTCTTTTAAAAGGATTTGTTGATAATAATAAAGGATAAGTTAACAGTAGCATTTTGTACCACAATGTGATTCAGTCGGACTCATCAAGCTCATGCTGGTGTCCAACCTATTTCTGTGATCACCAAACAGATTTAAATGGAACAATGTAGGCTATAGGACCTATTTCTAGGTAAAAGTAAGACATCAGCTATGATGCTGTTGGGTAACACCACCCAAACAAGCTTGTTCTGATTGCTTTCCAAAACCACCACTTATACAAACGGTGCTGCTTTTAAAGGTGTTAGATTTGAATGGGAGTAGCTTTGTACTGCATTGTCAAAATAGTTTGTTTTACTTAATCAGTCCAACACAGAACATATGCTAAGTCCACACAGAGCTAATCTTCTCTGTACACACATTTGATATGAGATGAAAGGCGACATCTTAAGCACAGTGTGTTTAATATCACAATGAACACAGTGATTGTCTCCCTGTCCCTTTCTCCCTGTTTCCTGTCACGGGGTGGAGACGTTTTCAGGATCACATTCGGCCCCTTATCTCGTCACACTTGCAAATCCATTTTTAAAAGGTTAGACATTAATGGCAAGAATCCCACTCCTTCCTCCTCCCCCACTCCCTCCCACTTCTCAGATATGAGATTACACATTTCACCCTGAGCAACAGACAGAAACTAATCCGCAGTCCATGTGAGATATTAGGCCTATGCTTGCCGTGCGGCTGACAGCTCTGCGGGGCCTAGTTTTGATATTGGGCGTTTAACAGGCCACTGTAAAAACCCAGCTTCCGTTAGGCGCTAAACCACACACAGATGCACATGCACGCACACTGTGCGCGCACTCCCACGCGATTGCTTTTGCACCAACCATGTGCTTAAATGTGCAAACACTTGAACTTCCACACTCACAGACCCAGAGCAGATGTCTCAGCCTGGCGTTGATGAAAAAAACATGCAGCATGATTCTGAGCATAGCAAGTGTTAAATAGCAAGATAAGCACTGGGCCTATCAGAGCAAGTGTGATAAGTATCCCATTAAGTGCCCTATGGCTTCCACTTTCTCTCTGAATCAGTGGATCTTAAGTGGTGAAATTAATATTTAAAGCCTCTGGTACTACAGACACTTCTAAGGTGATTGCATCAAACTCGAAATAGGTTTGACAATATCAAACCAACCTTTTGACTCATCTTTTAGAGCACCCGGCTTATCTAAAACTTGAATTATGTTTCAAACCAAATTCCCTTTGTTCTGCACTCATTTCACATTTATTGCTGAGTTTTTTTTTTTTTTCAGTGCGCATACATATGACTGCACATATTTACCTGCAGCACATCTAGTATTCATACTTGCATGTCTGCTATTCACCATTTATGTGAGAGGCTCGGTGCTAAATGTGTTCACTTTTAGCTTATTTCTGCTTTAAATAGCCCCACACAATATTCAGACAGTTTGAAACGTAATGACAAAAAGAAGGATCTTGTCTGTTCTACAGACAAAGAACTCACTTCCCCACAGTTCCTCACTGTTCACACCTGGGGACGACCCTCCCCCAGGGACCGATAGGAAATGTCACCAATGGATCAGAATGAAAATATTTCTTAAAATGACAAACAGGAGTTTATTCTAGTTGTTTGTATTTCAGACTTAATCATCAGACTGTGTAGAAAAACCACATGAACTGTTGGCAGCTTTTCCATTGGCTGCTTTACTTCACAACCCCTATAATGGCAGCCCTATCAAACATACGCTCTGTTCATGCTGTTTAAATAAAAGACAGACTCGTCCACAGTTTTAAGAGCCAGGAGGGAATTTACTCAGCATCATCATGCATGTCCAATTCATTAGCATCTAGCGCTTTCTAAGAATAACGTAATTCAATTTAAAGATCTGAATTTTTAACATCAAGAACTTGGTCGTATTAATAAATTACCACCACACAATTTGGAGGACTTTGAACCAGCATCTCTATGTAGTGGGAATAAATCAACACATACAGGGTTTGAAAACATAAAACATCACACATCTTTACATTGACTCAGGACGTGAGCATTGTGTGTGTGTGTATTTGTGTGTGTTTGTGTGGATGTGTGGTTTTTATGGTAAACCACCCAGCATGGTCTGACATTAAATTAGTTATGTATAGTATTCCAGCCATGTTTTTTTTTTAGTTTGACTGTTTGAGTTTGTAAGTAAACAAGGCTTGTGGACATGAAACGGGCTTCAAATCAGAAACACCAAACATCTCAAATTGAAGCATGCATTTATTTTCTTCTTTCTCCCTCATCACTGGCTATATTAAGAGGTAGAGCAGCATGTAACACTTGCACATCAAAAGCAGCAAAGCGTCGCGCTCTTCCTCATACCTGAGCTCGCGCTGAAAGCTGTTCATTGGATGTACAAGATCATGTTAGCGGCACGACTCAAGTTTTTGTCGTCTGTGGACGCGGTGATGAGATTAAAGCGTCTTTTGTCACTTTAATGAACATCACGCTCCCTGCACAGGCCTGTGTACAGCGCAGAATAGATGTCAGTCGATAGACAGCCAAGTGTCTATTGTGCTTGTGTTGTGAATAGAGCTGTGAGCTCTGGACTACGGGTAATGAGTTACTGTATGTGTGTTTGAGACGTGAGCCGACGCCGAGCCAACACTTGTCACAGAGTGAAAAAGTGGGTGGGGAGTGGTGGCTGTCAGCTTGTGTGCTTAGACCCTCCATTCACACCAGTCCGCTGTTCTAAATCCAATTCATAAGCCCTTAATGGACTGCGCAAATTGTCTCTCTAGGATCTTAACTGGAGGAGTGGATGGACTAAGCAGGAATAGAGTGGAAACATATGGTGCATAGCACAGCTTAAAAAGGCACGGGCTGCAGAATTGATCATTACCATGTAAGAAGAATGACTGGCTTTGAAATCAAACTTTCACTCTGGAGAAAGTATTTAATTGCCACTGAGCAACAAAGCTAAATCTGACAAATAGCATCAATTAGTTTGCCTAATTAATTTTTCTGACACACTGAAACTCTCAAGAAAGATAGGTCTGTCTGCGTCGGGCTTCACATTCGACATTGTGTAATACTCGCGCTTGTTATTGCAAGTATCACAGTTTTTGGAAGAGCTGAATGGAATGTGTGTGTAACTGGTCGTGCAGCTAAATGTCACTGCACACATTTCCAGTGTACAAGCACCTGTGACTAAAATTACAGATGGCATGTTTCAATAGCAGCCAGCGTCTGTCACAGAGCAATGATCAGTGGCCGGTGGATTCAGCTGCAAGCATTGTGGTGGAGATCTAAGAGCTATCCTTACTCCGAAAATCCATTTGTTCCCTCCATTTCCCTGCATTTGAACATGATCACACAGCTCACAGGGCTCAACAGCAGCAACAACAACAACATGGTAAATTGTCACTCATTTACTCAGGGGGCAACAACACTTACCAGGCACTGTGTTCAACTCCATCAGGCCTTTGATCCCATTTGTGAATGGTGTGTGTTTATTTTTGTGTATATGATACACACACACACACACACACACACACACACAAAAAAGATCAACTGTTTTTCTTAGAAAGAGTCCAGGAGTCTCTAGAAAAGATGCATAAATTCAGAGCTTTTAAACAGGAGCTGAACTGTAGAAGCCTCATTGCAAACCCACCTTTACCTCCTTCGCCTAAACTGTTATTTATTTATTTTTTGTTTGTCTGTTTCTCAGCTTGGTTTGTTTGCACTCTCTCCACCTGTTGAATTACCACCCCTCTGACTTGTTTCACTACAACTGATTACTTGGCACAATTTGGGAAGAGGAGTAACACAGGTGGTAGACTGTCTCACTTTATCTCATTTACTTTCCTCTCCGTGGAAAGGAGACTGAGAGAGAATGAACCCATCTGCACCAGAATGACTCATCAGTCCTTCTCCAAGGTTGATAACACAACTCTGACAATCTGGGAGCGCAAACAGTCCCCCAGCGACCACTGCAACCACTTCACCTGTTGTCAGACAAACACGTGGCAAAATCCAGCCACCTGTCAACACAGCAGCTCGGCAAAGGAAGATTTTTCTTTTTCTTTTTTTTTTTTCTCCTTGATAATTTTTCTCTCGGATAATGTATTATTATTATTAGGCCTAATCATAATTTAGTATTGTTCTGCACCAGCGACTGTGTCATGACAATCAGTCTAGGATCAGTGAGTTTTTGGAGCTTTCCCTCCTTTGAACGAAGCACCCGTCTCCTCACCTCCTCTCTTCTCTGCTCTCTTGCATGCGGCTCTCCTGACCTTACTTCACACTCCGCTTGGCAGGAACACTTAAAGACTTCTCTCTCTCCCTCTCTCCCTCTCTCACACCTTCGCTTTCTCTCATCCCTGACATAACTGAGAGGATCGACTCCTCATGATTTTTTAATATCTCCCACATCTTGGGACTCCGCGGCCGAGGTGAGGACTGTTTTGTGTGATCGATGTTTCTCGGGCTCTACATCTCGTTTTAATCACGATATCATCTCCCTACTCGGGCCTGCGGAGACAGGTGTGCCCCCTCCTTTTTGCTTTCTCTCTGTCACCGTTGTCTTGCACTTTTCCCTCCACCTCTGCCTCCCCCCTGAAGTGTGAGCATGTTATTTAAGTCTTCACTGTGAGAAGACTCCCCAGAGCAAAGGTAGAGAGAAGGTGTGTAAAAAGAGGGAGAGCTTTGACTCGGAGGTCAATTACTATGTGACACGGAGTTCAGGAAAAGGTCGGGGCCGTGCACATTTATCGAACTGAGCAGGTCCTTTAGACAGAAATATCAACAGATCGCAACTTGTGTTTTATTTCTTTTTTAATTTCGTTTGTATTCTATTATCCAGCCTGAAGGAGACTTTGACACATGTGAAAAAAAGGCAGCTGGATGCTAAAGTAAAAAACAAAGTGTTTTTAGCTGGTGTTCACACGTGCTGCTGTAACACCTCACTTAGAGGTGCAAGGACTGTCATATTAGCTCTGCGCCAACAATTCAGTGGCACAGAAAACAAACAAACTGTTTCAACACATATTTTAAGCCATGGGTGATGCAGTGACAGCTAAGGCTAAAACTTCCTTTGTAGATTTTTTTTGTTTTTCTCCTTTTCCTGTAGCAATAGCTGAGGATTCTGTGCATTTTGTGGATTCACTTTGAGGTAAATATTGTCATTTTAGGGATCAGAGTGGTAAATCATGTACAGTATAGTCTATCAGAGGGTTTGTACTTCTCTGGGTGTCTTTGCACTCCGGTGTGGGTTGGATCAAAAGCACTCATCAGATCAGAAGGATGCCAGAGCAGGCGTGAACCCACACTGCAAAGGTCATGATTCACTCCATTATTCATCAGGCTCTCATGCTAAAGCCAGGGAGTATTAAGAAAGAAAAGAGAAGGGGAGAAAGAGAGAGAGAGATCGAGAGATTGATTTAGAGAAGCGTCCCCTCTTTTTATACCTGTCCTCCCACAGAGACCCCTGCCAAAAGTCCTCATTTGCTATTCCAAAAGCCCCAGCTCTCCTGTGGATGAGGAACAAAGGAAAGAAGCAAAATGAATGAGGGGCGCAGCAGAAAAAGAGAAGAGGGAGAACTCCTCCCTCTTGTGTGGCCTGACCCACCACCTCAAAGTCTCTTGATTTAGCCATCTCTCCCGTCTCCCACCACCAGCCCACTGGGATAGAAGACCAAAACAGAAAGTGGCACAAAATATGACACCTACAGTGCTGCCTTGATGTCTGCAGCTCCCGGCACCACTTCGCTCCCAGACCCTCGACCACTGGCCAAGACGAGTGGAGTTGCCAGGAACAGAGAGAGAATACTCATTTGGTGGGCTCCCCCCTGAAACGCTCGAGCCTTTCCTCATCACAAGCAGCAGCAGCTGCTCAGCACCCAACAGTCACCGTGTCATCTCACCCCTTTCACTGAAGCACGTACCTGTTATTCTCTGTGAAGGATAGAAAAGAGCTGAAAACACAAAGCTAGAGATGGGGTGAAAAAAAAAAAAAAACACACTCACACGTTCACTGTGAAATCTAAATACGACTGGGGCCCTTGTTGTACATGCTGTTCAGCTGTTGTATTCCCTGCGGAGCATATATACAATAGCTGTTCCGGGTTGTTTTATTATATATATATATATATATTTTCTTTTTTATACGTGGTGGCATGGGCTCAGCGATGGCCGTCAGCAAAGCTCCCTCTAAACACTGACCTGCACTATCCAGCCTCTGCAGAAATCCTGGTGTCGCCGCCACCCAGGGGGAATGCTTCAGGAAAAGAGCACGAGAGGTGGGATCTATAACTGAACACATATCGCTTTCTTCTACCCAACCACCTCCCCTATCTCTCCCAACCCGTCAACACACACACACGCACATCACCCCCCACAGAATTCTGTGATCCCCCATTGTGCAAAAAAAAATCTCACTCCCCCACTCAACTTTTTTTTTTTAATAGCAGCATACAGTATCAGCAGAATTACTGCGGCTCAGCTTCGACGCTGCAGCAGCCTTGCTAGAGTGTGTCAAGCCCAGAGGGGTTTATGGCTTTGATCTAACACACAATACCCAGTGTGTGAGGGGAGAAAGCGTGCGCACACACTCTTACGCAAATGAGCGCACATCTCACCCGCAAAAAAGCTCATACAAACATACACCTCTACAGGCACACACGCAAGCAAGCGGCCACACACACACACACACACACACACACACACACACACACACAGACACACACACACACACACACACACCCTTTGATATAGTTCCAGGCTTTTAGTGGGTGATTAGGAGAGGCGACCCAGCTAAGGTCTGGAGTGATAGGAGGAAGCAGGAGCCTGCTGCTCTTTAGTTAGAGGAAACCACTGCTCTGTCTGTAGATAGAGGAGTAATTATGCTCACGGGCTGAGAGGAGAGAGCATTTTGGAGTAGAAGCCAAGGAGAGGAGGAGGAGGGTGAGGGTGAGGGTGAGAAGACAGTGCTGGGGGGCTGATTTCAGATTCCCCACTGTGTCACCCCCACAGCCGGCAATTAAAATTCCACCAGGGGGATTTTAATGTGTGTTTATTGTATGTGTGTGTGTGAGGCTAAGCATATGTGTATTTACATTATGGTGCAGGGTGCGGTTGTGCATGAATTCATCCCAGTGCTGCATAAATGCAGTCGAGGCTGCGGTGCGCGCACGCACGCACATGAGAGCGCACACGCCTGTTTACTGAATCCACTCCAACACTTGTTGGTGGTCTAAGGGCTATGAAATATTAATGCCCCCTCTCTCTTAATGATTCATAAATTGTATTCCGATACTCGCCACTCTGCTTCTCCTCGCTACTTTCCACTCCCTATAATTGGACCGTTGGCTTGGTCAAAAAAAAAAAAAGAGTGAGAGAAGAGTGGGGAGCATAAGATGAAAATCAAGTTTTCCTCTCTCCTCACACATTTCAGCAAGCTGCATGCAAGTGCTGAAGGATCATAATGTCAGTAAATGGTATTCATGAACAAATGCTCTCCCAGGGAATGTGTTTTTAGCATTCACACCAACACTGAACCGCGCTGTGTATTTGGCTGGGAAAACTGCTGCAGACTGCCAGTGACACCTTACAAAATATCAGCTTCAGCAGACAGGAAACGAGGGAATGCTTTATTTACTGTAATAAACCTCCGTTATCAGGAGAAAGTTCAGAGATTTTTTTTTTCTTTCTTTCTCCTTACATGACGATATGGTGAGGCCTCACTCTAATGTGGGCTAATCTGAAAGAAACAGATTCACATTATGTTTGTTTTATTTATTTATTACCCAGCATCGATTGGAGATGTGAAATCACCACTCGGGACTAAATGAAAAGAAAATAAGCTCCTCAGTCTATAGCTTCTTTATCTGCTGCTTCTCTCGGTTCCCCAGACTTCACCTTGCCCTGTTAGTGTTATTTGATTCAATAACACTTTATAAGATGGGAACATTAATATTAGGAGAGGAGAAAACATACAGTAGCAAGAGAATGGCTGCATTAGATGTTGTTAATGCTCTCATACACACACCTAAACACACGCGGGGGCATAACCGGTTCATCTGCAGGTCCATCCAGATGCCTGTTTGCAATAATAGCTGAAGTAATAAACCACAGAGCTCTGCTTATTCGCCTGTCTCAGTGTAAGTGAGAGCAGATTGGCTTTACTATGGTGACACGTCGCCACTCATCGAGAGCATACATTTGTGCTTTAGATGAGCTTCAACATAATCTCCCTCATTACTCACACACACATGTAATGAGGGATAAGCTGTGAAGGCTTTTGTAGCAGGTGGGCTGCCAGTCTTACAGAAGTAAAGGAATCAAACAAAGATAAATTCATCATAAGAAAACAGATAACCGTAACTTGCACTACCGCACAGCCCCCTGCAGAGAAGACACAAGGACATATACAAAGTCTTACACGTGTATGTTCAGTCACGCTCACCTTCACTCAAGGATTCATCAGGAATAATCAGTACAGCTGGAATTCCCTCTTCTATCAATCTAATGAATAAAGAAAGCAGTGAATATTTCTGATCATCAATGATTTACACCCTAGAATGTAACTGGATTTTATCCTCCATAGCGCTACTATATCAAAAACAATAAATACCGTTCATCTAATTGCAAGTTTTGGGAGAAAAAAACAACAACTGAACAATCAGCCCAAAGATTTAGCAAGAAGCACTCAATAAACCAGGGCCAAGTGGCTCCTCAATCACCCCCCGAGCCCCTACTGACTACTACAAAGGTCAGTTCCTCTGAGAATCCATCAGAATGACTCTAGATATCTTTGCGGGCGACAGGAGCCTCTTTTTTCCTCTGCCTGAGCTCACACTGACCAATGACTAATGAAGATTGATCCAGTTTGTTTTGGGCATAACAACTTCCAGGAGCTAATAAATCCTGCCTGTGCTGCTACACAGACTCACAGAGTCGGAGAGAAGAGGAGAATGTGCGGAAAGAGAGAGCTGCAGGGTTGCTGCTGTTGTCCTTCCCTCCTCCTTTGTTTTTCTCCGGATGGCGTGGAGTTATATGGGTCAGAGGTCAGGACTGGGGTGATGTGTGAAGTAAGACTATGATGGTAGTTGCTGCAGGGCTGGAGATGAAATAAATTTCACAAAGAAAAAAAAAAAAAGGGAGGAAAGATTGACATGGTTTGGCATGTGGATGTGGCATCTACAGATGCGATTGCTATAATGAGCGTATCACAAGTCTGCCATCACACTACACATGTCAAGCGCAGACAGAGTAGCCTCCCACTTGTTCAGTGTTGTCATGATAATGTCACCCACACACAAGAAGGACGAGTTAACATGGCTGCCATGGCAAGAAAAGCACAAGTTTCAGCTGGCAGCGAGGCTTCTAACATACAGTGCGTTCAACACACAGCTGATTTTCTCTGCATGTACAGTTTATTTCAATCTAATTATTTTTAATGAGGCTAACAACAGAACCTGGCAAAGAGAGAAAATAGCTTTTTATCAGTGGGACAAAAGTAAAGGTTGGCTGTCCACCAGCATGATGCAACATGGTGACATTTTTATCTTCTGTCCTTATGTAATCTGGTCCTGAATACAGTAGGTACAGTTTTATTTTTTATGGAGATAACTCACCAAACTCTCACTTTTCTTCACGAGTCATCGTTTTTTTTTTGTTTTTTTTTACTGCCACACAAGGCAACACAAGCACATCTGCGCTCTCTCAAGCACACCACACAGATAACAGACAAGTCATTAACTGCCCCCACATTTTCCATCTTTTCCTCCCAAAAATGAGACACAATGCGTTCTGAGGCATGCAACCGTCTCCCTTTTTCTCAATCTAAATGATGTGTTCAAGCCAGAAGCGACCTACTTCCTCCATCTTTCCACCCACTGTGGGGGTATGTTGTGATGGGTGGGGGACATGTGCTCGGGGGGCCCCCGGGCTTTTCCACATCTGGAGCCTGCCACTGCCGCTCTGTTCCAGCAGACTCGTGAGCTGCTGTGATGACCACCACAGGCCACCCCCTGTCTCTGTCGCTGCCATCTCCTCTGGGTGGTGGTGGTGGTGGGGGGTTATACCTCCACCAGCTGACATGGATGCTGAGCATGTTTATGTATGTGTTGATTCTAATAATGCTCAGTTCATTCATGTGCCAGGCTAGACGGTCGTGGGCCACCATAATGTGACTTGTCTTGCTCACTGACTCGCCTGTCTGCCACATTTCTGTTCTGCCAACGCAAGCATTGACTGAGCATTGTCTGAGCATTGTCTGTTTATGCACTCGCCTCGGGGTGTTCCAGCACAAGCAGCTGCATAGACTGTAAATGTCTCCCCTACTGTTCCTGTTGCCACCTCCCACCTCCACCCATGTCGATATGTCATATTTATAGTATGCACTGCACAGCATAATAGCAAGTGCTAGCTTTTGATTAGGTTGTTGTCTCACGGTAATGCAGTTTGATGCTATGTATAGAGAGGGGGTGGGGGATCGAAAAGGCCCAGTCTCCCAAGACGTCCTTCACCACCAAACACTAAGCGTGGATATTTCGCCCCATGTTTAAGATAGCAGAGAAGAGAGAGAGGAGAGCAGAGTGGGGTCGAGAGGCAAGGAGCAGAGGGGAGTGGAAACCTAATAGTGAGGGATGGTTCTGTGGCGTGGCCCTACAGAGAGAGACAGCCCTCCATCTCACTTATCTCCTGTTTGCTCAATTTCCTCTGTGTATGACAGTGCACCTGGGGTCTGGCTGAAGCCTCCTGATGCTCCTCAGCGGCAACCCCCATGAGATAATAGCCAATCCCGCTCTCCCCACTCCCAAATCAGACAGGGCCAAAAGACCTTGTGCTTTGTTTAAGATTTCCAATGAACAAACCCGTGTCCCTGTGGCGGCAAGCCATTACAAAACCAGACAAACCTATATCAGACTCCTTTTTGTTCAACTAATAGCACAGAGCAAAAAAGAAAGAAAAAAAAAAAAGGCTCTTTGGTCTCAGACAGGGGTCATGTCAACTGAAAGGGGTCATTTGGCTATTGTGTACTAGAAGATGATTACTCCATGGGTGATTAATAAAAAAAAAAGTATTCCACTATAATTAGTTTGAAGTCAATAATCCACTGAGTCACCTCAAATCGGAGCTTTACTTACAGTGTGATTGGCTGTTAAGGGATTGTGTGAGCAACACGACGCACTGATAACAGTGATAGCGAAGCTCTCTGGATACGAAGTTGCAGAGCTGCCACTAATGCTTTGATGTCCTCTGCCATTATCCTCCCACTCAACACCTTGTCTTCTTTGTGTTTGTGGAAGGAGTCGGACACAACTATCAGTCGGCTCTCCTTGCGACTGTCAATCAGTCTCCCAGAAACATAATTCCTCTTTCAACTTGGACGTCATGTCTGTCATTATTACAGCACAACAGCTGCCTTTCATTAGAGGTAGACATGTCTCAGTTCAAGTTGTCTCGAATTCATGTGACTGCTGACGACCTCTAAATTTGTGAAAGGCCTTTGTACCATTTATATCCAGGATAGTTCTAAACAAATGAAATGCACGATTCCAAGCATGATTCAGATTTTGCTCTGAGACATTTGACCAGTATTTGCAACACTAGCTTGGATCTTTTCATTGGCTGATATAAAATGCTGATGCTCAGTGTGCCTGTTGGACTTCCTGTGGTGTGTCAGGCTGATACTTTATGTAGACAGATCTGTATCGTACAGTGTCGTGGAGCATCTCGCGCTCACTGCAGCCGAGACAGGCCAAACAGATATAGTCCGATATAGCGTACAGTAACATCCCAAGGGTCCGCTCTTTCTGGTCAAAGAGGAAAAGAACCGCAGGTGAATCGTTAGGAAACCCAAACCCTTAAAAACCAAAGCACAAATCAATGAGCAGAGCAGCCTGTAAAGAGCGCACCAACCCAACAGTCTTCGACTTCCCGATTGCCGCGCTATCAACATTTCATGGTGATGTGACGGGATCAGCAGCACGCTGGGAAAACCACTTGGGCCCCGTCCATCATGGTGGAGACATACGAGCTGCTAAGGCCCCTTGGAGATGAAAACAAAGATATTACCTACATGCACTCAGACACCCGCACATAGGCAAAGTGCACACCGCCACCCACACACACAGTCACATATATAGGCATGCTCGCTAACACATATTATAAGCACCACAGCTATCAGAGCTTGTAAGCGGCAAATCCATTTGATATGAGAAATCCGAACAGAACAACAGGATAATCATCAACACCCTGATACTAAGCTCCTCTTTCACTGCTCTATAGTACTTCCACATTTTCTTCCCCTGCTCCTTAGTTGTCTACAATAAGCCTCACTCTAAAGGAATTCAATCTTAATATGTAGCATACTAGTGGGGGCTTTTAATGTCTCCTGTTTCTGCACTCTAAAATGCCAAATCATTGCTAACCTACTTAACCTAGCACCTCCAGAATGGGTGAAAGATTACAGCAGACTTTTATCCCCCTAGTAAAAACCACACTTGTCAGGGAGCGGATCGGCCAGGGTGTGTTTTTTTTTCTTTTTTTTTTCTTAATAAGCCCCTCTCTAGCTAATGCTCTTAAATGATAGATTAAACAAGGAGATTCTTGGTGGTACAGAGGGTGGTGGGGAGATCCAAGAGATCCGTGAGTGAAATAAGAATGAGAGACACATGATGAGGGAGAGGGAGAGAGATATGAGCCGGAGTAGGAAATGCAGTCTGCTGGAGTTGAGCCTCAGCACAGCAAGTAATTTAACATACAAATTCTAAATAATGCAGGTTTAGACACACAAACGCCTCATAATGTTGACTAAGATGCTTTACCACATGCTGTCCTCTTGCTAATCCATTACCACTCACGATGAACCCACAAAGCCAGGTTGGGTGTAATGGGAGACAGTTTAAGCTTTTATGGTACAGTGGATGTGGTTCTTTTAAAAGTAAAGCCTTAGTTTCACAGTCGTCTCTAGAGAGCGGCCATTAAGAAGGAAGCGAAAGGAGGTAGTAAGTTAGACACAGTCAAACCAGGGATCATAAAGAAACAGATGGTGCTAGGCTGTGTGTTTACACTACTAGTCTTAACTGCTGGGACATTAAACACACCCACACTGGTACACTCACAATCACTCACATTAGCATGACTCAGACAGGAGAATTGGGCAATGTCAAGAGAAAGTCAAGAATGCTTTTTAGTGTTAATGGAACGCCTGGCCCCGTTGTAAAATGCAGAAACATATCATTTTTTATTTTTTTCCCTGCCATTGATCAAACTTAGTTTAGAGATGCTGCAATCTTCTGTCATCGCGACAGCCAGGAGGTGCACGTTAACTTTCTCATGTTGAAGAGAGGCACTTAACATCGACGTGTGCATGCTGAGATTTTTTACTGGTTCATTTACTTGCCAAGTGGACATGCTGTGCTCCCTGTTGTGTGAGGCGGTGCACGTTAGTGACCGTGCGCCTATGCACGGATGCATACTCACATTAAATGTAGTTCATGTCTGCATACCGATGCATGCTTTATAGCTGCAACACTTCAGTGCAGTAGTCCGGTTACAAACCCGCCACCTCCCTAGCCCCTCCACCCCCCCACTACACCACACCCCACCCCACCCCACCCCACCCCACAACACCCCTGACCTCCTAAAAGCTTGTTCTCATTCAGTCAGTTATACTCTGCCTGTCTGCGTCATCCCTGCTCATTCAATGTGCTGGTCTCTTTTGCCTCACAACTACCGTTATCCAAGACATGAGCAAACACACAAACAACGACTCGTCTACATGTAATTATATCAGATTATTGTCACATTACAGTTATTGCATGTGATCGCCAGCCTCCTCGTTATCATGTGTAATCTATGCAAACCCCCATAACTGTCCCTCTGCCTCAGCGTCTAGCAGTGCATGCGCTTTGATGCAATGTTACGTACAACTAGATATTTAATTGGTGGTGTTTCATGAAGACCTTCTCCTCTCAAGAGCAACGTGATGGTTACTTATTGAGATACATATCTTTTACGATGTACGCCCACTGTGCCTGAATGTCACAATTTATTAGTCAGTCTAGTAGTCACACTGACAATCCTCCCACTCAAAAACTCAGAAATAACCCTTGATTATCCAGAGAGGATATGATGAATTTTCTGATTCCATTATGCTAAGACGGGTTCCGCTGGAGACAAGCAAGCTCTTCTGTTATTTGGTTTTTGAATGATTGTCCAGGGTGAATTATAAGAGTGAAATATTATTGGGTATCATGGTGAAACAGAAAATGCTGAATGAAAGAGAGATGGCCAGAGAAAAGAGAGAGCGCAGAGATGGAAGTCTATAAATGTGTCAGAACAACTGATACTGATATTGATCAAATGTTTCTCTGTCTGTGTCAGATAAAAGTCAACACTTGATCTGGGTTTGAACATGAATCACCCTCTGATCCGCTACATTATTTAACAACCACACTATAAATTATCCACATCTAAACTTGACTTTTACACTGGGTCAGGAGATAACAATATGGCATATGCCTTTTATACATCACAGAAAGGTGTAAAAATACTGACATTACTCTGATTGTGCAGTCGCGGGTTCAGTTAAAAATACTTTGGCAAACAAAAGTGTTATTAATACCTACGACGGCTGCAGACTGCAGCTTTTGTGATAGTTAAAAACCAGAATCTGTTCGACAGCCAGGCCTTGGAAGTGTAATTAGGCAGCTACCTGGCAAAATTCTCTCTGATGCCAAACTTTTCAAAGCCCACCCTGCTTCAAAGCAAGAGACCCCTGAAGAAAGGAATCAATTAATTCATTATTTATTATTTACCAACTATACACCGGGATAAACAAATTCTTTTTTAAGCACCTAATGCAACCTCTAAGCTAGACTCCTCAGAGAGTAAACAATGGCTGGTTTTAGCCCTCCATTTCTGCATCCAGTGTCTGCGTTTTCTATCCATTGTGTTTGCAACACATGTGCTGCAAAGCAAAGAACATTGTCTGCTGCTTGCAATTATATGACTTATTTATAAGAATGTGAGAGGAAGAGACGCACTGGAAGAAAATAGATGAAGCGCATAAAAGAGAGGAGTGGGGAGAGAAAAAAGAAAAGTGACTTGAGTCTTGGCACCATAGTAAGAAACGGCAGCTTTGACTCTGACTCACCTTTGGGTGAGGGCTTGGTGGACACTGGGTGATGCTAATATCGAGTGACATGGCAGCCCACTGGCTAATGGGAGCTAACAGGGCGTCCCCTTCACACGCCTGGTGACCAGACTGAAACCTAAATCTTGCTTTCACACCATGGGTGCTCCGTCACAGAAATATATATTTATAATCTCATAAAGAAGAAATTCTCATTTTAGTGTGACATGAATTTGTAGCACATCACAGATTCGCCATAAATTAGTTTCTACTGTCTTAACATTTTTCGAACCTATCCGGGCATAGATGTTACTCCAGCAAACTTTTCACTTTGCAAATAATGAGGTTGTTTAATGTGATTATTGTGATGTCAACATGATAAATGTGTTTGTACTTAAGTTTAGAAATATTAGATTTTCCACTTGCTATCTTACATGCCATTGGTTGCAGGAAATAACACAACAGAACGCAACAATAGGGAAAATAACAACAACAACAACAAAAAAGACAATGTAAACCTCTAAATTAAACATCAGGGAAGCACTGAGCCAATCAGTGTCTTTTGAAGTGGAGCAAACTTTGCTGTCTGACTTTGCAATAAGTAAAGTCAAGTGAAGTCTTTTAACTCAATCAGCCCTCTTTCAGCACATATTTCGCAGTCTGTTTGAAGATTCAGCTGAATTGAGTCATATGCAACAAGCAGCGAGAAAGTGTAGATTAAAGACACACGCACAAGAGATTTATACATATGTCTGTGCGTGTCTGTGGGCAGCTCCTTTCATTTCACGCTGCAATTTAATGACTCACCGCACATGTAAATGGCATGAGTGCTATAAACAGTATCAACATGATTCGACAAATGTATGTTCTGAAGCCAGCGGGATCTATCGGCTCTCACTGTAGAGGAGCAGCAGCAGAAGACACTGAGGAATCAATCACTCTCTGCCGATGATTCACAGATGATGGATTAAGTATTCAACATCTCAGGGAGAGGGCTGTTATTGTAAATAATGACCCTATCACCCCCCCCGCATCATGCACAAAACCTGTTCTTCAAACATTACGGCGCCGCGGATGTTGTTATTCAACGTCGGCCGTGCTGTCACTTTGCTTCCTCTGACAGCCGTGCCCTTATTGCATAACACTTAATTATCCAGAATCTTTTGTCTGCCATCTGATTTCAGCAGCTATTGAGCAGTGAATATTTTTCAGAGGGAGCATCCTTGGGCCTGAGCAAACACTACACCATTACCTCCAGGGGTGTTCACCTGACGAATTACCAAGCCAGAAGCAGGGCGATCGAGGTCTAGTGACACACGAGGAGGATGCAGACGTGTGAAAAAACTCTGTATTTACTTGACCCCAGATGCATATCTCTCTGACTTCTGACTCCTGAAAGTTATTGCCTCCTATTTTGCAATATATAATTTATTCTTCACTCCGTCAGTCGGTGTTGTGTGTTGCTTCAGGAGTGCTGATTGTCTCGCAAACAATTTCCACCAAAATCCTTCTGTCACTAGTTGTTAAGGAAGTGTGTTGTAATTGTTGCTCTTAGATGCTGAGAGCCATGCTATGCTATTCAGAGCTGCAGATTCTATGATCAAGGGTTATGGGTTGCCATGGAGACAGATATCTGGACTACGTAAGTTATGATTTATCAAAACACCCACAGGTATGTAGCCTAGATACTTGAGGCTCTCTGAGGAAGAAACTCCTCAGTTACACAAAGCATGTGGTCAGTCAGGAAGGGATTGTATATCTGTCACAAACTTTAACGTTGAGATGCTTTGTATCGTATAAAGGCTGCTGGCTGTCGGGATCTATGTAACGTGGCGTATATTCTGCTAATCTGGCCGAGTGATGTCAGCAGTGTGAAGTCAGAGCCGTGGATAGTAATGGGAGCAAAATCTGTCACGACTTTTAGAGTTTGAGCCGGCTCAGGGGCTGTAACCCAAGTGAACTGAAATCATTACGACCTCTTGGACCTGGCTCTGCAGAAATAAAGCTCCGCGGCCAGAGCTGAGGAAAAGGAGGTCAGGGGCCAAATGGTGGCTGGGGAACGGGTCAGTGATTACAGTAAGAGGCACGGTCGCTCATCGATCCTTCGGCTCAGGCTAAAGCGGGTGAGCGACTGGAGCTCTCACAGACACTCAGAGACAAAAATGGAGCTGATGCAAGGAAACAGGAAGAGGGGGTGGGGGGGGGTTGGGGCAAGGAGAGGCCAGGGACACTGAGAAGCAGAGGCACACACTATGAAGTCTTTGAGTATGAGAGTAGGAAGGGGAGTGTCAGAGAGTGTTGTGTCGAGACAACACAAAATGTGTGAAGTGAACCGGAACTGACTACCCCTGGAGAAATGCTCTGTTCTTGGTCTAGTGGTAAACTAAAAAAACGTTTAACGGCCCTATATTCGATTTGCTTCTCGGAGTATTTGTGTACCAACGCGTACTCCATAAATATAACCTCCACCTGCTAAACACTTTTGACTGCACCAAAAGTTTAATTACTTTCTAACATGGCTGTGATTATCTAGCTTGCGAGCATTTCTTACTGACAATCACAGACTAATGTAGTCCAGTAATCACAGTGAGTAGGGCTTATTGAAAAGCTAATTGCCTATTAGGCTCAACTTGTTGCCTTGGATTTTCCTAGCCCGGTTATGAGGCTAAGGACCAAAGGGCTTGATAAAAATATGAGGCGATGTTTTCAAACATCAGAGAGAAGCTGTCAAGCCGTAATGGAAAATGCCAAGTTCTGCAATGATGGTTTTACACAACCAGAGCAACAGAAAATATTTATAAAGTTCGAGTCACTCCATCACGCTCTGCCTCTGTAAAAAGACTGTAACAGAACAAAAGTGCTTTTTCTTAAAATGCTTACACTAAAATAAAAGTCCACATTGTATCATATGCATTTGAATTTGCATACAAATACATAGGACCAAGACTTGCAATGTGAAATATGCTGCAGGTTACGGATTTGTTGTGTTTAAGTGATTATGTTTTGCTCTAAGTTTTTTTTCTGTCTCGTTCTGCAAGACAAACCATCTTTAAGCACAGAGTTCAACTCAGACACACGCGCACACACACTCACACACACACGCACGCACACACACACACACGCACAATCTTATCAAATTGTCCACCCACTCTCCCACTCAGCCACACTTCTTCTCTGCACTATTATTTTCCTTTCCATGCCTTCTTCATCCCAGTCCCCATGTAGCCCTCACAGTGATTTTACCCCCACTGAGTTAATCAGGGGTAGAAGCTACAGGACTATGCCTGCAGAGTATACACTATAATCTGTCGAAGCACACATGTGCACAGCAAACACACTCACTCACAAACACACACACACACACACACACACACACACTGCACCTGTACTGGTATAGGTTATAATCAGGCTGCTTGACTCTCTCCTGGTGAGCAGAAGAGAGGGCAGCACCAGGGAAGCGTAGGGAGGCTGTGCTCTGATCGTGGCCTGAGCGGTAATCACTACCTGATGCTACAAAAGGAGCCCACTCA